>NW_013666855.1:0-5079 GCF_000517525.1 Limulus polyphemus | reverse complement strand
TCTGTTTGTGCAGAGATGTTTGCTTTATCTGTCATTATAGCAGCAGTTTGTGCAGATATGTTTGTTTTGATCTGTTTGTGCAGAGATGTTTGCTTTATCTGTCATTATAGCAGCAGTTTGTGCAGATATGTTTGTTTTGATCTGTTTGTGCAGAGATGTTTGCTTTAATCTGCTATCACAGCAGCAGTTTGTGCAGAGATGTTTGCTTTGATCTTTTATTATAGCAGCAGTTTGTGTAAATTTTTGTTTTGATCTGTAAATAATTTATTTGTAGAGTTCCTATCGAAATGAATTAACTTTAACTATATTACTCGTCATTCCTTCGTGGTATACATTTTGGATCTCTCTTACAATGTTTTACATGTTTTAATTCGTTTTGAAAAAGTTAAAACCCCAAGATTCGTATTCTGGAAACTTAGTGCTTGACTGGAAAAATCATAAGTCGTAAAATAGTTTAATTGCAAATATTTTATACTTAAACAAAACTGTAATCAAGGTTTTAGATGTCGTAGCTTAAAACTCTCATTCGTTAATTTTTTAGGTAGCTTGAACTTCCAAGAATCTTGATTTAAAATCTTATAAATATGTTGTGAAATCTGTGAAACGTCAGCTAAAGCTCTAGTAATAATATGACAAATGTTAGTTACCCTTTCTAAATATTTTTATTAACAATTTTCTCGAGTTTTGTTTTAAATACTAGATTTCAAAAAACTTCTTGAAACCTTGGTTTGATATTCTCTCAGGTTTCCAAAGAAAAAGTTTGGTTTTGGTCCTCGGATGCCAAGGTCTTGAAAGAAAGATAACTTCTTCTGTCGCCACCTGGTGTAGAACAAGATGAAACTGTTAAGTCATTCCTACTAGTTTCGTATTTTAAAAACTGACTTTAATTCGTAATAAGGAAAAGTCGTGTTTCACGTACGAATTATATTTTTGGTTGTGGTATTTTGTATTTGAATGCACAAAGTTTATAAAATGTAAAGGCGGCGTTGTGTATTTAAAGGAATTAAACAGTGAAATGTCCTGCCTAGACTACTCGTGTATGAGGTTACGTATATATAGTTCTGAACGAATCTGATGGCCGTGCGGGGCATCGCAATGACTGTGAGGTTAGACCTATTCCACAACACCTGATACCCATCAAACATTTTTAGTACAAAAGACACAATGAGCCGAATGGTCTGATCATACATTAAAGAGATCGACTTACCTAGTTAGAGACACTAAATCTAGTGATGTTTTAAAAGTTAGATATAGGAGCAAATATTTAAACCCAACAGAGTGCCGGTACCACTACTCTAAGTGTCTATAAACAAATGAATAAATTTACACACTGACAGTAATGTCTGAGATCTGGTTCAAAGGGATGACAGATTCATTCCCCAAATAAGTTTCCATTTGAAATGCATGGTACTATTTACAGTCCGCACCCAACCCTTCATTACCTAAATAATGATGCCGTTTTTACTTCCCTACTCCTAATTTCGTTTCTGCTTGGTTTGGTGATGTTTAAAAACATTCCCAGGAACCCACGTTACTATTTTCAGTTTATAGATACTGATATTTCTTATCTAGTCTCTCGTGTTATTTGGTAAATTAAATTTCTTAAAGATTTATGTTTACTTTTCTTCACTCTTTACAATGTATTCATTATCACTTAGTTTTTTATCTCAAAGGCTCAACTTCAGTAGAGATGCTATATTTAGTAACTGAAGGCAGTTTATTGGTGATTTTTTAATTGGATAGACATTTCCGAAATATGACTAGGCCTAAGTTGCGCTCCTATAAGATCATCTTGTGATAAAGATAAATTTAATGTTACTTGAAACGAGTTTTCTAAATTTCGTCAAGATGTTCTGTAATATTCACGCTTATTTTGCTTATTCTGTACGAAGTAATAAAAATGTCACATTTTCTTTTTTTCTCATATTTGTAAAAACACTGCCCGAAAAGCACAGAATATTATAAACAGAGTAGAACCATTTTTTAACGTACAGAACTTGGTACACCTGGGAATATTTCTTATACATCCAACTTAAAAATAAATACATACATATGAAATAACCTTATTAAACTAGGTGTACTTCCGCAGTGTCCTCAAAATTGTTCTCTTTCAAGATTAAATAATACCAAAATTAGAGTAACAAATGTTATTATTTCTTGGTTTTGAAGTTCATATGTCATGTGAAGCTGTGTTGAAGCCTACAGAGTGCATAATTCTTCTCGTGGTTCATGGTATTCGCACGTTTTACTGTCGTGACGACAGTAAGAATTGCAATGTTACTGATAGGCTGACAGACAACACAATACTGTGTAGTGGTGCGAGTGGTTAAAACAGGTGATCCCTCCAGGTGGCCATGAACCCCCATTCAGGAAAATTGTAAAGACATTAATTAAATGTTGCTAAACTACCACATAAACAATGCTAGTATACAGCCAGCTGTTGTTACAAGCAGAACGTGCCTGATACCCAACCACATGTATATTTATGTTAGAATTCCATGTACCAAAATGTACGTGATATGGCAAGATCATCATTAATATATGAACATTGAGTATATGAACAACATTTGCATACAAGCATTTGTCACAAGCAAATCGTGTCTCGTATCCAATCAGATAACTCGGACTGAACACAGGATAAGTGTAAAGAAACTTACCTAACAGCTCTATGTACCTAAATATCGATTTTGAAATTTTCGCGGCAAGATAAATAGGATAATATATAATTTTAGTTGAAAAAAAATGGTTTAAAGTATTATTTAAATAATTTTCCTGTTGAATTCAAACGAGTTTTGATCAAATGATTTTACTTAATCAGACAGAATTGATTTGAAACTTTGAAACAACAGAATAATTCTTCGGTACATCTACCTTATAATTTCTGTTGAAAACAATTGGGCTAAAATAAGATCTAGTTAACGAGTTATTACCAATAGCAGTGACTTTATTTATTCAGACAGAATTGATCATCTACGCTTGTTTGAAATAACTGAATAATTCTTCAAGACATCTACCTTACAAAACCTTGGGAACCTGTTTGCGCAGCTAACGTCGACACATTTACAGTCATGAAATGGTAGGTCCTTAATGTACCCAAGCCATGTCACAGATATTCGTATATTGTTTGAAATGATAAATCATAAACAGGAGCGTTTCTATGAATTTTTATTTGAGCGGCATAAGAGACAAATAATTAGGTTAGAAAAATTAAAACTTTCATATTAACGGGAGTCAAAATATAGAGAATTTTAAAGTCTTAAAAGAATAAATTTCTGATACAGGGACTGCTGGGTGGAGGAACTTTAATAGGAGGTCTGCTGCTCCCTAAGCCATCCGGTACCATGGGCTTAATGATAGCTGTCCAGTGCTGAAATAATCATGTCGTATTACAAATAATAATGTGTTCTGTTGAACAATCAGTCAAAAAGAGAAGCAATAAAGTGATTAAGCATTCATTGTATAACTGACTTGTGATAAATTATTTAGCTCAAAGTTAGTGAAGTCACACAAAATGACAACACGCCCATAAGCATTCCTAACGGCGACTTATAGATATAATGTTAAAGCAGTAAATGCATTAAAGTAAACCAGTTTCAATAAATTGTATACAAAAAGGGTTCGAGTGTTGTAAGCCCGCAGACGAACTGCTGCGCCACTATGGGGTCTGTATTTGTTGATGCAGAACGACATAGTACTACGGAATCAGTGAAGCCAATGGAAGTTAAAATATACTCATTTTAGTTTGTCAAGTTTATGTGAAAACTGTTGGGACATTTTAAAAAATACATAAAAACACAAATGAATTGTTAAAAGTAAGGAAAATATAATGATGTGGTATTTAAATGTGCAAAATTAGATCCTCAAAAATTTATCATTCAGAATACGTTTTGTACTTTTATAAGGTCAAAATATTATAACCTTACAAGTGTAACATTCAGAATACGTTCTGATATATAAGGTCACAAAATTAGAACCTTTCAAATGTAACATTCAGAATACGTTCTGATACATAAGGTCACAAAATAATAACCTTACAAGTTTAACATTCAGAATACGTTCTGATATATAAGGTCACAAAATTAGAACCTTTCAAATGTAACATTCAGAATACATTCTGATATATAAGGTCACAAAATTAGAACCTTTCAAATGTAACATTCAGAATACATTTTAGTATTTCTAAGTGTGATTACAAATTAAAAGTCGATAATTTAACATTTAGATTTCGTTTTTGTGTTTAAAGTTTCAAAATTATAACAAGTTTCACCTTCAAAATACGTTTTGACACTTGTTGTAAACTTTACATAATACCTATATAATCCAGAAAACTTTACTTCTTGGTGGCTCCATCTGTCTCATTCAACTCACTAATGTAGTCATTTATACTTAAAAACTAATTAGGTTAAGTTGTTGTTTTATTTTCAGTTATATCATCTAATTGTTTTTGGTTTTTAAACAAAACAGTTTCTGTCTACTTGTCTGTAAAACCACCTACCTGAACCACGTCACCACCAATAACACTAGAACAGTACCGACCAACAACAGCATGTTTACTGATTATTGTTTGGTGTAACTTCCTTACTATATTTTTGTAATGTATGATTGCGACGCCTGGCGGTTGAAAGTATTTGATAATTTTTACTTTGGTGATTTTTCCAAGCCCGTTCCCTTGGCTGTGGTTTCGCTAGATAGTAGATAGGGACAGTGGGAATCTCGTTAATCCTTTCATGCGCGTGACTAATTAGATGACGAAGCATTTGGCTACCTTAAGAGAGTCATAGTTAGAAATAGTTAGAATCTTATTATATTTAAAACGTGCTAGTTTCGTTTGCTATTCATCACCGACATGCATGTGTTTATATTATATGTATGGGTGCGAACGTCTCGAGCGTATCTAATGTATAAGTAGTCAAAGTACCACAAGGTTTGAATTATCGTTTCTTTTATTTATTCTGGGTTTGGGTTTTTGGTTATGTATTCCTTTTTACCTATAAACATAGGCTAATTAAGTTACTCGCTTTTATCTCCACTTTTCTAGAATTCATGCATTTATTACCTGACTTCAATTTGAATTATTTT
>NW_013666854.1:316544-320376 GCF_000517525.1 Limulus polyphemus | reverse complement strand
GGCGAGGTTAAGCCAAAAGTGGTGCATGCCAACAGACTTTGGCATTATCACGGTCCAGGACATTTCAGTTGGGACGAAGTGAACAAAGGAACAAATGACGCTGCTGAAGATCGTCGATAACAGTCACATCAGTGGTAGTAACTTCATCAAGAGCTTCACCGTTTCCCTTCTCAAAACTGAGTAGAGTTTCTTCTTGGACAGTGGCTTCTTCAGGTGGCACGCTCGTTGGCTTCTGCTTCATATGAGGTTCATCTGCTTCATCAGGAAATGTCCTAATGGAGACCAGTACGGAAGAAGATACGTCCCGTAAAATTAAGAGACTTTGTTAAGTGGCTATTGTTCGGGACGAACAATACTAAGAAGGTCACGTGACTAGTATCACGCCACCTCCTTCTAGAAATGTCCTGTTCCTTCATGAATGCTCTAGCGTTTACTAGATATGTGTTAGTCTTGTATATATAAGACGGTCACAACGTGACGGGACGATTGTGTAATTGAACTGCAGAGAGAGAATATTGTTGTGCACATGAGATGTTCGTTGAGAATTATAGCGTTTGTTATAGCGCGCCTGTTGAAATTAAGTGTATCGCAAAGGTTTTGATGATGATGACAAAACCTTGTCGAAACGTTGTACATTTTTTGTTATGTTAAACTTATATTAAAGTTTTTCTTTATTACCCATTCAAGCTGTCTCCAAGCATTAGTACTGTTTCACTATTTTGGTTTACTGTGCTGGAAATCGGGTTTCGTTACCCGTGGTGGGCAGAGCACTGATAGCCTTTTGTGTAGCTTCGTGCTTAACTACAAACACACATATTTTGATATTTGAATTATAAATCAAATGATTATTTCAAAGATTTTCTGTAACATGATCAAAACGTCTTCCAATCTGTGTCCCCATTGCCATTGACTACCAGCATAATATGGTAAACCGTTTCCTATTTGGTAGTCATAATAGACATCATAGATGGTAGGTTCTTGATAGTAAGGAACTCTCATGATTGTGAAGATGGAGCTTGTTTAAATGAGATAGGTCGATCAATGTCATCCTTTCTATCAATCTATATAATCTGAATTTTTTTTTTAGAAATTGGTCTGTATTGAGGATTTGTAAATGTTTCAGTGATCCCGTCTCTGTCCTGACCTTTAACTTGAACAATACTAGGTTCCACAATATCTAAATAAACATAGAGCAAATAAAATCCGCCATGCATATCAACAGTAAATGCAGCTATAGTGGGTTCTGTTATCGTGTAATTACTAAAAAATCCAAGTATTACTGATAGTACAGGAACGAGTATTATAGAGCCTCCATCATTTACATTCACAATTACTTTTTGACTGAACTTTCCGTCATTGTGTAAATAACCATAGTTTTTTTTTTACCACTACTGACCTATGATGCTTTATAGCGTCCATCCAGTTTGTTTGTAAACTCGCCAAGATAATCCCCTAGAGGTGGATCACTAGAGCTGTCTGAAATGTAGACAATGCTGTCTGTATAATAATACAATACAGACGAACCTAACTCTAGTGTATGATATAACTTCAGATGTGTTGTTGTGCATGTTGGTTTGATCTTTCTGGAGCAGATATTCATGTTTATGTTTCCAATGAAAAACTATTACTTCTTCATTAATCAATGTAACATCAGTTATTATCTTAGTATTATCATTCATTAAGGAGTGATACTGATGTTACATAGGTAAGTTGTGGTTTGTTATCAGACATACCCCAACGTCCCCCAAAAGAATTAAAACATGATTTTGCAACTGACTTTTTCCTGAATTAAGTACTATGTTTTCTGGGATCAGTTGCACTCCTTCATTTTTGTTATAATGGAAAATGTAATTTTGCCTTGCCTTTGATGTTACACAGTGAGACGACCAACAAGAACTTCCTTGCTTTAATTTAAGAAACTTATTGATATTGTTGTTGAAAGATATGCAGACTTGAGAGGAAAATGAAAAATCTCATATATTCTTATTACCTGCTTTTCACATTCGACTGCTTTTTTTACTTCTTCTATAACCCAGGTACCAATGGAACCTCTTGTCATTACAGTGGTAAGATGGTGATGGTGATCTGGATTCCACACATGATCCCCATAAAGGAAAGGTTAATTTAACATTACTTCTAAATGGTAAAACTGAATGAATTTCTTTGAGGCTGGAATTTAATATTTTATATATCCAAAATAATTGTTTAAATTAAAGAAATTTGAAATTTGTTGTTATTATGGTAGGATGTCCAACTGGATGCTCACAATATTTGCTTGTCCATGGATATAGCGATGTAAAGTCCATATACTTGATCTATTCTCCGTTTTTTTTATATCGTATAAAAGCCTTGACACATTGACCATCCTTCCATAGAAGGCATCTCATACATCCAGGCGGGAAACTACCATATTGTTACGACAGCGGAAGTCATGCGACGCTGGGAGCATGCGCGCTGGAGATTCTAGAAGGATCGTGACTTATTGGGGAACCTCACGAAAATCCCAGTACTTGCTAGACGCCCTCTTTTTTAGTATATAAAGGCAGATAGATTGAAGATAGAGATAGTTGAGTCAAGGGAACAGTAGGCACCATAAGTAAAGGGTGTGAATCACTATGAATTATAGAGTGTGTTATAAAGATTGTTAAGTTTAAAGTGACTGTGGAAATTATGTGTATTACAAAGTTGTATCGAGAAAGAAAAACTAATTTTGATTAAGAAAGGACTTATATCGCTGAAGTTCCTTGGAAAGAAATTATACCGGATATTAACAAACGAGCAGATACATAACAATATGGTTCCTAAGAAAATTAATTAAATCTGAATCATTAGACTTCGTTTTCTTAAACTCATGCTCCCATACTGTTATGACCTTGTATCCTGGAGCTTCAATTTGTTGTTTTTCTAATAAACCACTTGGGTCGATTTAGAACTACATTCTGTGTGTCAGAGTAATATTATATGTTGCGTCCATGGTAATAGCACCCGTAAAACACATAGATTGTGTTTTGTTTAATACAGAAATCCTCTACTCAATAATTCAGGATTTGTGCATGTTGGATCTTGAGCCCCTCAGATTTTTGTATATAATCTGACCATTGGATACTTATTTGGCTGTAGTTGTTGGTCGTAAAGTATCCATGTACTGTCGATCATGGACGTATAAATTTACTTCTGTATACAGCCATGCATACAAAAGCAATGGTCGTGTACCTGATGGGATCTATGTTGCATGTTGCGAGAAATTCTTCTCTAAATTTCAGACAGTACTAAAATAAAAAAGAAAGAATGATAAATATAACTTTCAACAAAATTTTAAAATAAGAATTAACATTGATAATGTTATTTTTTTCTTACGTGTACATCTATTTTTGGAAGTCAAAGTTGTATGCTTCTTCTCGTAGTGACTGTGACAATCCAAGAACTTTTGTCTTACAGGTGCTGACATGGTATCAGGAGAGTAAAAATTGGCATCTGGTATAGGTCCTCGATATTCCTGATTTGACTATATATTGAAAGGACGAGAAAATATCTCTTCTGTAGATCTTCAAAACCAATTTTTTTGGGAACAATGATAAAGACATAGGTATAAAATTATAACTGTCGATTATTTAAATTCTGAGACGTTTGACAGTCATAACAATACTGTTACGACAGCGGAAGTCACGCGACGCTGGGAGCACGCGCGCTGGAGTTTCTAGAAGGATCGGGGAACTTCACGAATATCCTAGTGGTTGCTAGACGCCATCTTTTTTTTAGTATATAAGCCGGAGATAGATTGAAGAGAAATAATTGAGAAAATCGAGTCAAGCGAGCAGTAGGCACCGTAAGT
>NW_013666854.1:315675-316523 GCF_000517525.1 Limulus polyphemus | reverse complement strand
AAAGTGACTGTGGAAATTAAGTGTATTACAAAGTTTGTAACGAGAAAGAATAAACTAGTTTAATGAAGAAAGGACTTGTACCGCTGAAGTTTCTCGGAAAGAATTTTTAAGGGAAATTATCAAACAAGCAGATATGTAACAAATTGGTGTCAGAGAGTGGGATGGAAAAGAAAAAAAAAGAAAAAGAAGAAGAAGGAAACGAGAGGTGGCAAATCAAACTACAGTTTAGCAGATCTGATGGCAGCAATACAAGAACAGCCAAAGAAACAAGAAGAGAGACTACAGCAGTGGTTGGAGGAGAAAGAAAATAAACAAGAAAAGAGACTACAGCAGTGGCAGGAAAACCAGCACCAGCGGCAACTGGAACAAGAAATGAAAAAAGAAGAACAAGAAAAAACAGGAAGAAATACTCCAACAGTTAAGAGAAGCCAGCACACGCAAATGGAAAAGATTTGTAAATTTCAAAGTGAATTAAAAACATTAAAGGATGATTTACTGTCTTTTACACAAGGAGGATAGTGTTATGACAGCGAAAGTCACGCGACGCTGAAAGCATGCACGTTGGAGTTTCTAGAAGGATCATGACTGTTCCTGGCAACTCTAATCTTTGCCAGGCACCCTCTATTTTAGTATATAGGCCCGGCAAATGATTGCAGCTACAGAGATAATCGAGTGAAGCGAGCAGTAGGCACCGTAAGTAAAGTGTGTGAATTATAGTGCGTGTTTATAAAAGTAGTTCAGTTTAAAGTGACTGTGGAAATTAAGTGTATTACAAAGTTTGTAACAAGAAAGAATAAAGTAGTTTTAATTAAGAAAGAACTTGCATTGCTGAAGTTTCTCGGAGAGAA
>NW_013666854.1:312646-314675 GCF_000517525.1 Limulus polyphemus | reverse complement strand
CAACTATAGCTGCTCCACTACATGATTTGACGAAAAAAGGCCAGAAGTTCGAATGGACAGTTTCTTGCCAGCACGCTTTCAAGACATTGAAAGAAAAATTGGCCTCATCTCCACTTTTAAAGCTTCCAAATCCCTCACTGCCGTAGATATTGGATTGTGATGCTCGTAATGTCGGAATTGGAGGAGTGTTGTCTCAGAAAGTGTGCGAAAACGAACAAGTGATGACCTACTTCAGTAGGGTCCTGAGTAGACCAGAGAGGAACTACTGTGTAACATGGAGGGAACTTCCTGCTATAGTAAAGAGTCTGACATATTTTCATCCTTACCTTTATGGCGCCAGGTATACCATCAGGACAGACCATGCTGCATTACGCTGGTTAAGATCATTAAAGAACCCAGAAGGACAACTGGCACGTTGGATCGGAAAGATAGACCATTATAATTGTGATATTGAATACAGAGGAGGAAAATCTCATGGAAATGCCGACGGATTGTGCTAAAGACCATGCAAAAATATCTGCAGACATTGCTGCAAAAGAGAGGTTGAACTAACCAGGTGCCATCAAGTTTAAGTCAAAGTGACTGAAGGAGTTGATGATGGTGAAGTGGAACCAAGTATATATATTAAAGCAGAATAGGAGAAATATCAAGATTTGAAGCCAATAATTGATTTTCTACAAGCAAGTGGTTTGCATCTTGCTTGGGAGAATGTGTCTAGCTTAAGCCCTGTGACAAAGAACTATTAGGCAAAATGGAACTAGTTGAAGCTTGAAGATGGTATTCTTGTCCAGAGATGGGAAAGTGACGACCTGGCAAAGAGTTATATCGAGAAAGTTACGGGAAGTTGTGCTCTGTCAATCCCATGATTGTTTAACAGGAGGACATCTTGGAGTTAAGAAGACATTGAGTGACCTATGGCAGAGATTTTACTGGATAGGTATTAGGCAAGATGTGGAAAAATGGTGCAGGACCTGCAGTACATGTTGTGCTAAAAGGGGACCGACCATAAGGGACGTGCTCCAATAAAGTTATATCAAGTTGCCACACCAATGGAAAGAGTAGCCGTTGACATTGCTGGAAGTTGTTTGGCATACGAAAGACCAAAACAACGTAACTGCATCCACAATCTGATGGGATGGTAGAAAAGTACAATTGGATACTGGGACAGAAATTGGCAAAGTTTTGTAATAGCCACCAATATGACTGGGATGTCTTACTCCTCCACTGTTGATGGCTTATAGAATAGCAGAGCATGAAGCCACTGGATACACTTCAGCAAAGCTGATGTTTGGTCGGGAACTTCAGTTGCCAGTGGATCTGATAACAGGATGCCCACCTTTCGAAGAGTTGCCTGAAAATGTGACAGAGTTCGTGAATGTGTTATCTGAAAGGATGGATGATATTCACCATCAAGTGCATTCAGACTTGAAAACGTCTGCTGACTCCATGAAGCTATGTTATGATAAGAGATCTACTGAAATCAGCTTTGTACCAGGAGACAAGGTGTGGTTGTATAATCCCAGGAAGACCAAAGGGAAGTCTCCTAAATTGTCTTCTCCATGGGAAGGCCCATATGACACGGTGGATCGTCTCTTAGACGTGACTTTTCAAATAAAATGTGGTCGGCGAGGTAAGCCAAAGGTGGTGCATGCCAACAGGCTTTGGCGTTATCATGGTCTAGGACATTTCAGTTGGAACAAAGTGAACAATGGAACAAATGATGCTGCTGAAGACGTGTTACCTGAAAAAGCCGCTGTTGGAGAAGAAACTCTACTAAGTTTTGAGAAGGAAAATAGTGAAGCCGTTAATGAAGTTACTACCACTAATGTGATTGCTACCAATAATGGGACATTTCCTGATGGAGCAGATGAACCACACGTGAAGCAGAAGCCAATGAGATGGAGATCAGTAAGGAAGAAGATGCGTCCTGTAAAATTAAGAGACTTTGTTGTATTTTAATTTTGTGTTTGTAAATTTTACATTGTACATTTAATCAAATTATTGTTAATTATCTATTGGTTGAATGTAA
>NW_013666854.1:306480-312589 GCF_000517525.1 Limulus polyphemus | reverse complement strand
AAGGGGCAGTGTTACGACAGCGGAAGTCACGCGACTCTGGGAGCATGCGTGCTGGAGTTTCTGGAAGGATCATGACTTATCGAGGAACCTCGCGAATGTCCGAGTGTTTGCCAGGCGCCCTCTTTTTTAGTATATAAGCCCGGAAAATTAAGCCAGCGATAGATAGATATGCAGATAGATTGAAAATAAACATAATTGAGTCAAGCGAACAGTAGGCACCATAAGTAAAGTGTGTGAATCACTGTGATTTATAGCGTGTGTTATAAAAGTCGTTAAGTGTAATACAAAGTTGTATCGAGAAAGAATAAACTAGTTTTAATTAAGAAAGGACTTGTATTGCTGAAGTTCCTCGGAAAGGATTTATATCAGAAATTAAGGAAATTATCAAACGAGCAGATGCGTAACAACATTTAAAAAAAAACAGATAACCTGTTCCAAACCCAGATCCAACACAAGATATTGTTTTATATTAATAACTGCTCCACTAGATATTAAAATAAAATAAGATGAACTGCTTGAACACGTAGCTGTTCTAATGGATATTATATAAAAGTAAATGAATCATTCAAATGTCTAGCTCCTCCACAAGATATTAACACAAAATAAGATAAACAGTTTCAGCATCTGGCTTCTTCAAAAGATGTTTAAGCAAAATATGGTGAACCTTTTAAACACAAAGCATCTCAACAAGATATTAACACACGATAAAGTGAACTGGTTGAACATATATTTGCTCCACAAGATATTAAAACAAAACAACCTGAATTGTTTGATTATCTAGTTGCTCCAAAAAATACTAAAACAAAATAAGATGACCTTTTTCAACCATTAGCTCTTTCACAATATATCAACAAAAGTATAAAATATGAGCTTTTCTGATATCTTGGTGTTCGTCATGATATTAAAATATTTGAAAGGGAAATAAGTGTCAAACCATTTCTTTTTTGTTGTCCTTTTGGTTATTTGCCCTCAACTTCCATCGATATGGCAACATTACCAATGTACTCCCCTTGTCTTTGGATAATGTTTCTGTACCATCTGAGGTGGCTTCCTTATATCGTTTCTGTTATGACTAAAATATCTATGGATTCTAGAATATACAAGTTACGAATTTGGTCTTTCCTGGTACTCATAACTCCACACAACCACTACAACATTCTCATATCTTTCATATGTAATATTTTCACATTTCCTTTCCTATATTGGCCAACATTCACTCCTGTATATTATGACTGGGCAGAACATTGTTTTGCACACCACTCCTTTCAGTTCCACAGGTATCTTTTGGTTTATATAACTCCAAAAAACTCATACCATTTTATCCATTTTATTTCTGTCCTTTCTTTCATGTTTTTTTCAATGTTTCTATTGCTCTGAATTATTGATCCTAGATATTTAAATATTTGTGACTGTACAAATTCTCTAAAAATGTTCATGTTTCTGCAGTTTTGTGCATTCATTGTTAAGCATTACAGTATGAATCCAACTTGATTCTGTGAGATTGAGCTTTCTTGTTGGATTCTCTTACCTATTATTCTTTCCCTTAACTTTATCATGCGACTCATCAATTGTATTCCTCGGTAATTCTCACATATTTAGATGTTGCCCTTTTTCTTGTAAATAGGAACAATTGTACTTTTCTTCCATACACATGGCATTTGTTCATTTGTCATTATGACTTTAAATAAATACGTGAGTCATTTTACTCCTTCATGGCCCAATGCCTTCCATATCTTGATTGGGATTTTTGTTGGACAAACCACCTTTTCTGTTTTCATTTTTCCAAGTTCATTTTTGTTTCCCTTTCTATGACTTTCTGTATAAATCACAAATTGGTCCATCTGTCTTTTATCGACTCTTTATCTTGCATGACCAAAACATTTTGTCACAATGAAATAAAAGACTGGGTATACCAAATTCACATTTGTTATATCTGTGGTACTGTCTGTGAATTTCAATTGCTATTAATAATTTCATCTCCTCATAAATATTTCAATTCAATCCATTCGAAATATCTTGGGTTTTCTTTATGAAAAACACCTGGTAAAACCATATTTTCTCTCAAATATAGCATGAGTCTTTTTATTACTCTTATATCTTCCACGAAGATTCAATACCTGCCACATATTTCAATATCATAATTGAAACATTCTATTTTTAACATTAATGAAAATAACAGGTGCACTGTGTAAAAAATAATATCTTCCAGATCAATTATCACAGTTAGTATCATAGTGTTATGTCTCAACACCTTAAGTGTCATACACATGTTGCTTAAAGTTTTGTTCTTTGTGTAATTGATCCATTCATGTTACATAACACTCATGAATGATTTCATGTAATGTTCATATGTGCATGAAAGACCATGCATGTATATTTATTTATATACATATATCACCATTACACATTATCACATACTCTAGTAGCTAATAACAGGCTGCCTCTCACTCAATAATTACTTCAGTAACATTCTTGGGTTACGTTCCAAAGCTATGTTTCAGTACATGTATATATATATAAGACACAATGAGTTCAAAGCGTAATGAAACTTTTAATACATACTACATGTTTCGATAGAGCATTGGTCTGTCTTCTTCAGTATGATACAAATCCAAACATAGAGGTTTATATACAGAACAAAAATGTCTCTAAGGACTACGGGTAACAGGATGTAACAAGAGGGTGTTATCAGGTGATGACAATAAATTGTGACAAAGCTAAAGGAAGGTCAGAGCGAGGCGGAACTAGGTGAATAAGCTCTGCCAGATTTTGTTAATGTTACTAGGGTCATTGTCACAGTTTAAAGATAAAACACTTGTTTTCATATTTTCAATACTTTTAAGAATATTTCGTTCTATTTTATATTTTGATTGGTCTAAGAGGGATATTTTTTCCAAAATAATCCTATGACCAGTTTCAAATTGATGACATGAGAGCAGACAATGGTGCTGCTTGCTATCTTAGAAAAGGTAGTCATAAGTTGTCAATAATATGAAGCAAAATCAAGGAAATTTTGTACATCTCACGTGGTCACAGGTTGAGGCCAATATTTTACTACTGCTATCTTAGCAGGGTCCGTATAGATTCCATCTCTACCTACAGAGCAATCAATAAACTCCACTTCCTGATTTTATTTTCAAGTCTGATTTATTCACCCAATGTGTAATATTGCTCTCAGATTATCATCCACAGATTTGAAAGTGTGATGAAACACGAAAACACTGTTGATAGACAAAACACTTCTTTCATTATAGCCCCTTCCGTTTAAGCTCTATTAGTCTCTCAAAAGTGATGAGTACATTACACAAGCCAAATGACGTGATGAAGAACTCATACAAGCCATCTCTTGTGCTAAAAGCAGTTTTAGATTTGCTCTCATCAACCACCAAACCAGTATCCCAATGTCAGGTTTAATTTGTTGAACTAGTGGGACCCTATTAATACATGCAAACATTCATCTTTCATAGTAAGGGAAAGACATCAATGTGAGTAATCACATTTCTTCATATAAAATCGACACAGAATCTTGGCATGCCTTCCCTCTTGACAATCACTACTGGAGATGACAAAGCACTTTCTGAACATTAGATGACTGTCTGTAGTGCTTAAGCAAAGCCAGTATGGTAGTTGCTTTGTTGAAAATGCATTGCCTACATCTATACTGTGGTGAGTTACTGTTGTTCGTCATAATCAGACATCAATTACCACAAATACAATGGCATACTTAACCAACAAGTTACTAATGTGAATGTTGGTAGTTGCATACTTACTTTTAACCATAATGTAGTGGAAGCAACTCTAGTGTTACTGCTAGCATCCATTATTACCAGACTTATGACCATTCTAATGTAAAGCTGAATAGCTAATTGCTCATTATTACAAATCAACAATGGACATTATCCCTCTCGTACATGTAACTGTCTGGGCTAATGCTATCTGCTTTATAGACAGGAAACAGTTAATTTGATACGTTGCTTCTATAACCATGTTGCACAGTACTGATGCACTAGACTTCATCTGCAGTAAGCAGGTACTATTGCAAACTCCACTACATACATTCATGCAGTTCACTGTTCCTAGACTCAATATAGTCAACTTTGGATAACTATCGAATATAAAATCAATTCACCAGTTGAACTGGTGAAACTTAGTGATAATTTTAGCAGTGCATCCATCCTAAAAATGCCAATGCCAGATATTTGGCTGGAGATGACAACGTTCGTACTGTGAGTGACATATACTAGACATACTGAGAGATCTAGATTTCCACATATGTCTAGTTTATCACCACTAGCCAGAACGAAGATGGTATCTAATGGGTATCAATATGGGTATCTAGTGGATTATATTTGTTTGTTTATAGTTCAGCAACCCGTATACATATATATGAAGTGGTGACAGTCTGTCACAAATGCTTACCACCCTGTTTAGAAAAAAAATGCCTCAGTTGCAGACATCTTCTGCCCTGCCGAACTTTAAACTTATGTCTCCTAGTCCTACCACTTTTACACGTTAACAAGATAAAAAATTAAGCATCAATCCTATCTTTTCCATTTATGAATTTGAATACTCCAATTAGATTACTTCTAACCCATCTTTTCTAAGAGAAAATGTTTTTAAGAACCTTAATCTGACTTCATACAACAGCCCCTCTATCCAAGTAGTATTTCTTAGAGTAATGATGCCAGGACTGAAAACAATAATCTAAATTGACTAAATCCGGCATTATTTACTTTGTAAGAATGTGGTAATTATACAAAGCGATTAACAATAATTAAGTGACTGGTGATTTTCATTCAAACACAGGTGAGGTTACATCCTCGAGATATTGCCTAAACTACCATTGAAAGATACTGCTGTCGACGTCTTACACAACTTGTAGTATTGCAGGAAATACCACCGCGAGCAGAACAGGTATTATCGTATTATCTATTCGAGAATAACAAAGAAACAAAGGCAGCTTAGAATGAAATAAATTGAACAGCTTTCTGAATCATGTGTTATATGAAACCTGCACAAATACAGAATCAATTATAAGTTCGGAATAAATTCTATAACATTATAATAAAATAAAAACGCATGGCACATATATATTATTATACCACAATAATAGTAAGAAGGGTCCAAATAAGAGATAAAAACGTTTGGGGCTCTCATGATTGTTTGAACAGATTTAGTTGAAAAGTGACCATAACATTGTTTGCTTGTAATTAAGCACAATACTACACAATGCGCTATATGTGCTCTACCCACCACGCGTATCGAAAACCGGATTTTAGCGTTGTAAGTCCGCAGACATACCGCTGTGCCACTGAGGCGGGGGGGGGGGGAGCAAATTATTGTTCAAAACAAGAAATGCAAAATGTTTTTCGCAGCTGTTTTTTTCCGTAAATTTTCATGGATAATTTACTAGTGATGAATATTCAACATACAAAATAATATATAGTTTTCACTATTCCAGTTAATTGTGTTAATATGTATATTGAAACAAATCTGTTTCTATAATATTGAGCCGCTACTATGATTAGCTTTAAACAATTTTTTTCATATTAAGCTACAAATCTGGCAATTTTATATTAAAACAGTTTGGAGATTTATCATTTGTTATTCGATTGTGGCAGAAAAACACAACAACACACACACATATATAGTACTTGTTTGTTTATATTTAATTAAACACAAAGCCACACAATGGGCTCTCTGTGCTGTGTACACCAGTGCATAACGATTTTTTGTCATTGTTAGCTCCAAGACTTACAAATGAGACACTTGGAGGGAAAGGCTTATACAAAGCGTGGTCACAAGTAAATAGACACCACCTTTTCAGAAAAAAAAGAAAATTTTCAGTCACATTCACATGAATTGATATATTTATAATTTAATTAATATCTATTAATCTTCCTTTCGCTTCATGAAGTTCGTTAATCATTTGGGGCATCGTGAAAATCATCTCGTCAATTTTAGATTGTGGGATTTTAGCCCATCCTTGCTTCAAAACTTGGAGTAGATCGCTCTTCGAAGTTTTTGTTGTTGTTGTTGTTGTTTCTTGACTTGCCGGTCGAGTATAGTCCAAAGGTTTCAATGAGGTTCATGTCAGGAGATTGGCTCG
>NW_013666854.1:305827-306459 GCF_000517525.1 Limulus polyphemus | reverse complement strand
AATTTATGTTGCCAACGCACTCCACTAAGCTCGATCTCCCACCAACCCAAACAGCTCCCCAAACCATCACACAGAAACCTCCATGCTTCACAGTTGGCTGCAACCTGTTGAGCCAAAACTCTTGGTGAAGCATTCTCCAGACCCATATCCTTCCACTGTCCGAAAAGTGAGCGAATCTCGATTCGTCTGAGAACAATACGGCCTTCCAACAGTCCAGAGGCTTGGTCATCATATCACTTGCCCACTTCTTTCGTCTGACTATGTTGGCAGGTCTTAATAAGGGCTTCCGTCTAGCTGCTCTGCAACGATAACCCAATCTGTGGAGGATCCGTTGAGCAGATTTCGGGCTCATCCCACCAGCTTTGGCCACTTCTGCAGTCGTTAATCTGGGAACCATTTCGATGCTCCTCTTGACAGCCCTTTTTATCCTCTCCGATGGACCTGGACGACCCGGACGCTGCTCAGTTGTTTCCTTGCCGTGTTTCCTGAACTGCACGATGATTCTGTTGACTGTCGAAAGCGGGATTCCCAAATTCTGCGTAATTTGCCGCTGATTTATTCCACCATCTGCTTGACTAACTATTCTTTTCTCTAACAAAATCTGACAATTCGAGAGAACCTTGAGTTCTAGG
>NW_013666854.1:298265-305582 GCF_000517525.1 Limulus polyphemus | reverse complement strand
CTAGGCATGTTGTAGCACAAGATAATAAGTGTGCGGACCATTTTCATTTATATAGTGCTTTGTGAACATAAATTAGTTAGCATAAATCAGTTAAATTAGGTGTCTATTTACTTGTGACCACTCAGTGTATATAGTGACAAATAAATCATCAGTTTTAAATCAATTGAAAACAACGGCCATGATTTTATATTAGCTGTGTGAGAAGCTTTTAATCAATTCAAGAAACCGTTCCATGTTTTTTATACTGCCGATTTCTTTAAAATAAATAATTATATTCCAAAAATCTTTAAACGGTAATAAAACATCACGTTTTCACTTTTTCCTGTTTGGAAATCTTTATTAAATATACACATGCTGCTATTTGCTGTAAGTAATTTATCATGCTATCATAGCGTATAACATAATGTTTTCGAACAACATGGACCTTTTGGTCCATCTCAGCTGTTCCATCTTCTAAACTAAATTAAAATAATTTTCAAAAAATCTTAAAGACAGCCCTTATCATTCATATACTTATCAAGCTTTTTCTTAAACTCACGTAAATTTACTGCCTCTACAACATCCGAAAGCAACCGATTCCAAAGGTCAACTACCCTGTTAGAAAAATGAAACTATCTTAGCTGAAGATGACGCCCAACTTGCCAACATTTATATTTGTGTCTCATAATCCTACTGTTCTCACTGTTAAATATGGAAAAAGATGATACATCAACATTATAAATTCCTTTTATAATCTTAAACACCTCAATCAGATCCTCCCTACCTCTTCTTTTTTCAAGATAAAACAATTTGAGAGATCTCAGCCTCTCCTCGTATGACAACCCCTTTATCCCAGGCACCATTCTAGTAACCCTTCTCTGAATACTTTATAACAATTCAATGCCTTTCAAAAGGTAAGGAGCCCAAAACTGAACACAATATTTCAAATGTGGCCTAACCAATGACCTGTACAATGAAATTATAACCTCTTTAGACTTTTATTCAATATTTCTGTAGATACAACATAAATGACTTAGATGGCTTTGAAGACTGATCGACTATTACACCAAGATTCCTTTCCTTCATAACACTGTTAAGGTTATTCGCATCCAAATTATACTTATAATTCAAATTATGATGACCCTCATGCATTATATTGAATTTATTATAATTAAAACACATCTGCCATTTATTTGCCTAATCACTAAATGATCTAAATCCTTTGGTAAATCAGCAGCATCCTCTTCATAGCTAACAACACGCGAGACATTAATATCATCTGCAAATTTAAGTAATTTATGCACTATTCCTTCATCAATGTTGACATTCAAATTCCCATTATAAATAAGAAGGTTTAACCTGTAAGTGTGTGTTTTGTATAACCATGCAAATATTTATATATTTTACAATAGAAAATATTAATATTCCCAAAGTAAAATGCCTATATCTTAGGGTATGTCTAATATTACATCATAATGGCACTTTAATTGTACTGCTGTTTGTCAAACGTTACTATAGAAACACATTCTTACAGGTGGCGCGCCATACGTATCAACCTAAATGTTCCAATGTTAACTTAAAATATTGTTATAAAATGTTAATTAATAATAATAAACCAGAAGACTGATAAGTATACCATATTATTCTAACTTAATGTAATTATTTAGATAACTGTTACAAATCGAATGATATTCGAAGAAAAGAAGGCCTAAAGTAACTCTAGCCTTAAAATTATAATATAAATTATCGAGTACATAGAATAAAATGCATGATTTTCAAGTTCAGCTCCAGTAGGCTTAGTACTTTTCACTTTGAAATATTGATTAAACACGGTTAAATGTAAAAAAACTGTAAATGTAATGGCGTTAATCCTAACGTAGAAACAGATGTTTCTACATAGGCTAAAAATTCTAGAGGTATAATAGAAGCTGTAATCTGCTTGTATTTATTTAATCTTTTCGTTTTTAAGTAATACTAATATTAATAATAAGAATACAACAATTGAGGGACAACAAGATATATCTTGGTCCATCGTGGCTGTCCCATTCAGTTCATTGCATAAAACACCAAACTGCATATATCCAGCCTTTATTTTTTAAGCACTCGTTAAACCTTCTCCTGAACTTTCCTAATCCTATTGCATTTACCATATTGATATATATGAAGTGGTGACAGTCTGTCACAAATGCTTACCACCCTGTTTAGAAAAAATTGCCTCAGTTGCAGACATCTTCTGCCCTGCCGAACTTTAAACTTATGTCTCCTAGTCCTACCACTTTTACATGTTAACAAGATAAAAAATTCTTTACAGCATGGATTGGTCAATGTTTTGAGTTTATATTTGTAACGTGAAAAATTTTGATATGAACCAGATAACCAGGGTAGACAAAAAAATTATATTAAGAGTATGGAGAAAAGACCATATTAAATATAGGGTAAACTCAGTTCTTTATCAGTGAAAAAAAAAAATCAATTTTTAGTCTTCATTTATTTTCCTACTGTTTATTGCTCAGTCACACACTTTTGAAAGTTGCTACTAGAGTAAGAAAAATAAAAAGAGATAGTAAAAGAATGACTATCATTTACCTTCACATTGTAATCTAGAAGTAGAAGAATAATATTCTAGTTGTATGCAAAATTTGAAAGTAAGTGGCCAGAAAGTTTTGTACTGATTTTTCTAAAGATATTATATGTTAATGAATATAATAAACTTGTTCATCTGAACAGCATTTTTCTTTTATTGCAATTACTTACCCTACAGACAACAAGGAACTAATGATCCTTCAAGGTACACCTACCCTTAGGAAAAGTAGAAATTGAAACCCATTCTTACTGTTTAGAAAGTCTTTTTTTTTTCTTTTAAACTCCTGTTAAGCATTGTGCTGGCCCACACTGCTGCCAGTCGTAACTCATTCCATAAGTTAACCACCCTGATAGAAAAATAAATGTCTTATAGACTGGCCTTCCAAGTCATAAACTTGTATCCTCATCATCTTCTTTTTCTTCAGAGTATAGCAGAAAGTAATTAGAGGCTTTTCAGGGGTTTCATTAAGAAAAATCTAAACATTTACTATATTTATAAAAAAGGATCCAAAATACGTATTGAAATTTTTTGAAACATTTAGAATGGGTCAGTACATTTTACTGAGAAACCTTACCTGTAAATACTCGTTTACAAGTATATGTATATAGTCTCTAGTCCATTTTTTTCATGATTCAGATTGAAAAAATTGAGTAATAACTTTGGTTTTCCATAATTTATCCTCATGAAGAGATGTTCAACAAATATTGAAGGATTATTGGATAACACTTGATCACATGAGTTGCTTTTCTACTCCTTTCCAACTAAACCATTGAAAAATTCTTACTAAACCTGTACTTTTCATTCTAATTTTGTGATAGGGAAGAATTGGGATTCTTGTCTGCATAAATTATGTTTGGCATCATGGATTAGAAACTACCAAAATTATGGTCAACTGTTCATAAAAAAAACCTTTGGGCCCTGTTGAAATGGAACACCTAATCCCTGCTTGTTGCTGGGTGACAATGCAAAAAAAAAAAAACTTCATGCATACAATGCTGGACTAACATTAATGTTATAAACAATGGGAAAAGATGGTCATACATAATATTAAAATAAATGATAGGCTTGGCTAGATAAATCTTTATTCATATTAAGGGTTCAGAAACTGGTCTTCCCCCTCCGATTTTGCTACTTAATGAAACCCCCTAACTTTATCATATCAATCCCTTGGGTACTCTTGTAAACTTCAATAACATCACCGCTTACCCTTCTTTCCTCAAGAGAAAATATATTAGCAGATCCTAACTTCACCAAATGAGATAACCTTTCCATTTGAGATCATAGTAGTACTCCTCCTCTGAGCCCTTTTGACTAAGTCAGTATATCTGTTCTTAGATTAAGGAAACCAAAAAGTACACAGTATTTAAAGTGAGGCCTAAGCAATTTTTGACAGATAATTACATCTTTTGACATATTATCAATATATCTATAAAAAATCCAAAATTTTTATTAGCACTGCTTTGAAAGCTTGAGTGATTTACTGTGTATTATTCAGATGTTTGCTGCAATTGTAAGAAAAATTTGGTTATGAATAAATTTTTACAATTTTTCAGTGATTTTCTTATAACTGATAAAGCTGTATGATTAACTTGATTAATCAGTTACCTGAACATCAGTTAGTGTCACATAAAATACTCATTTAATAAAGATTATGATTCAGTCGATTAATGTCACAATCATGATCATGACTAGTTTGATAAATTAGTATTGTGACTCACATAATTAATCAACTAGTGTTTCTGATTATTGCTATTTATGATCATTCCAACTATTTAAGTCCCATGTGTGAATAGTCAGTTAATTGAATGTAATGTATTTGTATTTGTAATATATTGAATGTATTTTTTTTATTTTACAGATTATCAACCTGCTTAAACTATATTTGTCCAACCTAAAATGAAATCCACTTCAGAAGGTTATCTGAAATCCCTTTCTTCTTAGGTGCACTGCAATATTCTGGCTGGGATGCTTATTTAAAACACAAAATATACCTAATGAAATGTGTTTCCCACATTCATAACCAAATTTGAACTGTGAATTGCTTAATTACAAAGTAATTTAAAAATTTTATATATCAGCAAAGTGGTTGTGAAAATACCTTTTTCAAGATCTGAAATATAGAACATGTGAAACAATTTCATAGTTTTATATGTGGCAGCTTTAAACATTTTAAAAATTTCCTGATAGTACAAGTTTTATATTAACTTAGAAATGGAAGATTTTTGTGAAAATTGCTTTGCACAATGTCACTCCTGCTACTTAAGACCAGTGAGATACTTTGAAGGAAACCTAAATGAAGTACATAACTGTCTCCTGTGCACAAAACTTAGCGCAGCAGTTCAAAGACGATTTGCACCTAGTAACATGAAAAGTGCATCAGCAACAGAACTGTGTGCCAACCTCCCTCTTCTTGACTGGGTGAACTACTATAATCCATGTCCTTGTCATCAAGTTGTTGACCTGAACAGTTACATACCAGCTTCTCATACTCAAAGAAGATTTGGAGGAACCAGTAAGAGGGGATCAGGAATAGCTCGCAACTTGCTCTCTTTTTCAAGAAAGTGTTTCAGCCTTCCACACTGCTATAAACCTCGTCATAACTTTAAAGCAGATTTTTCTAGAGAAAGCAGTCAATGCTACACTCCTGCAATGTATGAAGGACGATTTACCTGCCCTTTAGATAAGGCACTTACAGTGGCTGCTGCTTGTCCACATCCACCAGAAACTGGTGTGGGTTTAAACTCTCGATTACAGAAAATAAGCCCATCAGAATTCAAGTTAAAAGTGGATGTATGTATTTACAGCTACTGTTTCTATATGCATTTTTCTTTTATTGAATTGTGTCATTGAACTTTAGTTATTAATTATGAAATGCACATAACACTAGACTACAGAATTTAGTACTGTACATTCAGCACAAATCAACAATAATTTGCCCGGCATGACCATGTGGCTAGGCTGCCTGACTCACAATCTGAGGGTCACAGGTTCGAATCTCTGTTGCACCAAACATGCTTACCCTTTCAGTCATGGGAGCATTATAATGTGACAATGAATCCCACTATTCGTTTGTAAAAGAGTAGCTCAAGAGTTGGTAGTAGGTGGTGATGACTAGCTGCCTTCCCTCTAGCCTTTCACTGCTAAATTAGGGATGGCTAGTGCAGACAGCCCTCATGTAGCTTTGCACAAAATTCATAACAAACAAACAATAATTTATGTTTATGAGTTAGAAGTTTAATGTTTTGCAGATTATACGTAATTAACTGAAATATTTATCAATCAGATTTAACTATATTGACACTTCCCATTTTATCAGGAATGGAAACTTGTCATAAGCTTGTAACAGAAATTGAGGTACTCTCTATATTAATATTTAAAAGATAAGCATATCAAAAGTGTTAAAGAAGCAAGAAATAATACTTATTAATTTGTATCATCAGTGGACATAAAATCAATATATTGTATAGCCAGTGACTACATAAAAACAACATTGTATACACGAGGTCATTCACATGCACTTTATTTATGGGATTCACAGTATTATATGTCCTATCATATTGGCATATGAGAGATATGTTGTTTTTCATTCTTTTACTAATCCTAATTTTAATAATAATCATAAAATTATTTCAAGCAATTTTTTGAAAGAGAGCTTACTTGTTTTGTAATTGAGATACTTGGACTATTTACTTTGTGTTTGTATTGAAAAATCTACCCAAAGAAATGTACTGACTATATTCACAATACTTTTAGTTGCTTATGACCTTAAACTTTAAAAGAGGTATTCATATCTTTACATTATAAAACATTGGTGTAAAATAGAGTTTCACATTTTGTCAGTTTTTAGTTTGACACATTTAAGTACTTCTGAGCTCTCTTGATTTTTATGTGTATTGATTCAGGTTATGAAAAAGTGGTTTGCCGAGTTCACAGATGATCAAAAAAATATGATGTTAAAATCTCTTCTGGTAAGTAATAACTTTTATTGAAACTATGTTTTTTACATATTATACCTATACATTTCTTTCAGACTTGATTTACATTTATATGTTGTATCTTATATATACATATATATGTTATTTAATGAGATTACAGAGTAATTCTGAACCTTATATATTTCTTTTAAATGAAATAGCAGAAATGCTGCCCTGTGAACAGCTGTTTGTGCTGGTAATTACTAATTGTAGTATTCATACCTCACTGAAAAAAATTAGTAAAAGTGAACATTTTCTAAAAACGGAACTTTTTCTGTGAAGTACTGCACAGGAAAAATGTTCGGATTGTGCTCTTTAGTCATACGTAACTCATTGCATCAAAATGATTCAAGGTACAGAGCTCAAAATTTTAATAATTTTTTTAATAAATTGTAATGTTTTTATATATTAAAAGTGGTACCATTTATTGAAAAAATAACAGTTTTTTAAGAAATCCAGTTTCTCAGTACTACATTTAAAATTACATCAATATAAAATTTATGAAACTCTCACGTACAGTCCTAGTGAAAGTCATGTTCTTGTTGTGAGGAGAGTACTTTTATTTAAAAACGTGTTCTATTATAAAGAAATGGTTGTTACACATATGACAATTATTTTTCTAATTGTCTAAATCTTGAATACCCAAAGTGTGAAAATTTTTGCTAGTAGTGCCATTGTATAGATGGAGCAGGAGTTTTGGTTACATATATAGATATTGACATACACACTACGTCCATTATAGTAAGATGGAATTGTATGTGCGTTGCACTTCAAGTGTGT
>NW_013666854.1:294959-297265 GCF_000517525.1 Limulus polyphemus | reverse complement strand
TAGTAAGATGGAATTGTATGTGCGTTGCACTTCAAGTGTGTTCTTGTGATTTGAATTATCTGTGCATGTTCTCCATCTGTATTTGTACCTGATTTTTATACCTGACTTGCATAAAAACTGTACATGTATGTAATATATTTTTCTGTCAAATTAGAGTAAATACTTGGTATACCTATATCACAAAAAGAAAGTGGAAACTATTTAATATGATTTTGAATATTATATGTGAGTACATTTCCAAGAATTGAAATGTTAGTGGTTATGTGCACATTTCTGTAACATATTGCAAGTACCAACCACTCTGGGAAAACTACTGCCATTTCATTTTCAGATTATATAGTTTTTAACTTGCTAATTGATGACTGGTTCAATTTTTATTATTATTTCAATGTAATATGTGTCAGTCTTGAAACACTTAGCAAAGTTTGAGGGCACTCATGTTCCATAGGTAACAATTAGTGAATCATTAACTACATTCACTATATGAATATTGCTTTTAAAATATTTTATCTCTGTTATTCATAATATTTATGAAGAGTTTCATCTACTTATTGTGACGTAACAGACTGTGTTGTTACATTGGTGTATGATCGTTATTGAATCATCTTTAAACACAGTATTTCACAGTGCACAAATTGGAATGAAACTTTTCAGTTTTCAGAGGTATGAAATTTTACTTTCTCAAGCAGGTGTTGTATCTCTTTACTGGATTAAAGTAACAAATTCAGTATTATATACCTTTAAGTTTAAACACTGGTTGAATTTTACACTAGACAGACATTTTTTTCATTTATTAAGCATAAACATGAAATTTATTATTTATTTTTAATTTAACTGTAAAATTCCACCTCCATCCCTTTATATTTTAATTTCATTTGGTAGTTTCTTTACTTACTCATCATTTGTTTAATTCAACTAAGAGTATTTATTAAAGAGTTCTGAAAATCATATCTGTAGATAAAACAGTTTCATAACAGAATAAATTATTAGAAAATAGTGATGTTTAATTTTTTCTGAAGATTTTGGAAGGAAAGTAAGATAAAAAAACAAACAAAAAAAAACAGAATTTATAACAAGAAGTTTAAATCAGCTGTCATTTATATAAAAAAGCTTTAGCATCCAGAATAATATCATTTTGTATAGTCATTAGGCTTGGTGTACACTATAATATTTATAATTTGTACATTGTGTTATCTTAGCAGGATTTTTTTCAGCCAGTAAATATTTTCACAAATGCAAGAAAGAACAAATAATCATCCTTTAATCCTGTGAATGATACTTTAACATATATACAGTATAGTTAACTAAATAAAGATTTTGGTTAATTTCAACAATCACATATTTTAGCTTTAATAATAGTTGAAGAAATTTCAAAATCATACTGAATATTAGTCGTGGTTACTAATTTTTGTTGAATACAGGCTGTGCTTTTTATAGGGACAGTGTGGTATATCCCAGAACCATCTTCTGTCTGTTTCCATAGCACCAGTTATGCATTATCGTTGCCCAAGTAATTGTGAAGATCCTTTCTCCTGGTTTCCTCCAAGTGTGTCTATGAATATTCTCTCATTCTTAGATCCAGGTTTGTCAGCTTTATGTACAGATAGATAAGCTTTCATTATTCTTCAGTTATGTTATTCTGCTATGCTAGTTGAATCAGAAAATAAACAAGTTTTTAATATTTTATGGGGTTTATAACTTTAATTTTCTTTGTTAAACTCTTCATTTGTTTATTATATTAGAAAAATATTAATAAATTTTGAGACAATATGTCATCTCTTCACACAGAATAGCTATTTCCCTCATGTGTTGGCCTGTGAGACTTGCATGCCACTAGCCTTGAGCTAACTCTCACATAAGTTCATGTGTTGATGTGAGCTGTGCTGGTGCATGATGACATCATCATGTAACACAACCTCCATGCATAGTAACTCCTCTTAACTGTCTTACTATGGGCTCAGTTGAATTGGCTGAGCTTATAACCCCAAATTGACTCTAACTTCTAATATGTTTTGTGTATCTTTATAAAATTCCACAAGCTTTTAGTAAGCATTAAGAGTTTAGTGGACAAAAAATCTTAAATTTTAATAAAGTATTTTCCCTAAAAGTTTCTCCATGAATATATATGGAGTAAAGTGTTGACTGCTCCAAAGGCAAAGTGCGTTTTATGTTGAGATTAAAAATAATTTTCTTCATCTGAAGATTGTCGTATTTTTTTTTTTTGTCTATATTTACTAAACTACTTAAATAAATTTCTAAATTGTTTTTTTTTGGTTAAAACTTTATTATTTTATTTTGTTATTTTT
>NW_013666854.1:284790-294858 GCF_000517525.1 Limulus polyphemus | reverse complement strand
TATCTTTATAAAATTCCACAAGCTTTTAGTAAGCATTAAGAGTTTAGTGGACAAAAAATCTTAAATTTTAATAAAGTGCCCCCCAATGGCACAGCGGTATGTCTGCGGACTTACAACGCTAGAATCCGGGTTTCGATACCCGTGGTGGGCAGAGCACAGATAGCCCATTGTGTAGCTTTGTGCTTAATTACAAACAACCAGACCTAGTTTAATAAAGTATTTTCCCTAAAAGTTTCTCCATGAATATATATGGAGTAAAGTGTTGACTGCTCCAAAGGCAAAGTGCGTTTTATGTTGAGATTAAAAATAATTTTCTTCATTTGAAGATTGTAGAATTTTTTTTTGCACAATTTCTAAATCCTCTTAAATAAATTTCAAATGTTTTTTTTGGTAAAACTTTATATTTTATTTGTTATTTTCTATACCTTAACTAAAATTGACCAGCCTCCTAACAAACATAAAATAACTTTAAATAACCCTTATTTTCTTTCTAGAATGACTTCAAATTGTAATATGAAACTACATTTGTTTATCCTAAATAGCTTAAAGCTGATAACTTTATACATCTGTTTCTACTTAAGCTTTCTTGTTTTATTACACTTTGAACTATGTCTATCTAATAATCCCACCAACCAAGATATAAATCATTCAGCGAATGTGTAGCTGACATTACTCTTTTGAATTACGCAGCAAAAGAGCTACTAGCGAGCATATCTTGTGAACAGTTTTATTATTGTCTCTTTTTTCATTATTTTAACTTATGTAACCTTATCTAGCCTAAAAAGTTTCTTATTTTTGTGTTTTAGTTACTTTTAAAATAATAAATAAAGAATACACATGAAAAACAAGAAATGTACTTACCTGGCTCTTCTTTTTTGTTGTTGTTAATTTTCAATCAAACTTAACACTATTTTTTAATACTAACAGTGGTAATGCACTAAATAATTTTATTTAATTAAATAAAGCACTTCAGAACACAGAATAATAACATGTAAAAAAGCAGATAAGTCTTATAACAATCATAATTTTTCTGCTTTTCTAACTATGTGATAAAAGCTGTTTAAAATAATATTAGAATTTCATTTATGAGCTATATTTTATTCATATACCATAATAAGAATGTTGTTAATTAAATTTTCAATGTAACTCAGTAAAACCTTGTGACATTTGCAGAAAAGGATATGGAAAGAGTTAAACAGTTGCTCTCAAAATAATTTCATTCTTTTCCTTGGTATTACATATAACAGACATAATAACTTTTTTGTGTCTGTTTTCAATTTACTGAGATTTGCTATCATCAACAGAACTTACATTTTTGTTCTGCTTTTGCCTTTGTTTCAAAAGCATTGCTTATCATAATGAATTTTCAAGCAATGACGACTTCTGATTTATCCGGTGAAAGCATCTGAGTATAGGACACAAGCCCTACTTCAACTATTGCTTCTGGAGGCTTGTTGAGGATGTTGTGGGTTTCATCATGCAGATTGAGCCTACCCCTCCCATCCCTTCAGTTGACATCTTTTTTCCTGTTTGAGAGTGACCAGGATGACAACAAGTTTAACTGATTGTTCTCTCACCTGGGCTTACTTTGGTTACTGCCTTACTGGCAGGGGAAAATCTCCAACCTTTGTTTGCTGCCTTCAAGGACTGGTGATGTGTTTCAATTTCTGCATGGTCAGTTGACTATTGCCCATTTTTAGGTGATGCTCTTCTCTCATGCCTCCTTTCTTCAGGAAGCTGCTTGGGTGGGATGACTTGTCATGTTTTCCAAGTCCTTTCTCACACCTACACAGTATTTAATAAATCTGAGCATTTCCTTCTACTCTCGTCTTGGTCAGATCACCTTCATTTCTTCACTTTTGAGCTATGGAATGTCTGTTCACTATTGTTTGTGCTTCTCATTCTCTTCCTGTGCATGAGGTTCTTTCACTTTGGGGACTCTGGCTTCCCTGAAGCCATTCATTCTTTTGGGGAAAGCACACATGCACCTCCTTTAATGAACTTTGAGAGATCAGTAGAATCCTTCTCAGGATCCATTATCCGTGGTTGTGAACCTCTCTTCTCCCTTCTTGGTGAACAGACTGTGCCAATACCACAATTGGCATTCCATAACCATCACCAATTACTTCCCTTTCAGGTTGGCATGCATCTCTGAATGACACCATGGCACATTTGGGCACAGGAAGAGAGTTCACATCAACATTCTTGATCTTCTCACTGTTAATTATACATGCTCTCTTTTCCTACCCTTTCTACTGGATCAGTTGGTCATAATCCACTCTGACAATTTCACTGTTATTTCTTATATCATCCTTCGAGGGGGCACCTGCTCCCAGACTTCTTTCAGGCATTGGACCTCCTCTTCTGGGTTCTTTCCCATTGAGTTCTCCTTGTCACTTGTCAAGTACTGGGGGCTTTGAATCTGATGCTGGATCACCTCTCTTGCCCTGACTGCATTCTTCCCATGTTGTGCTCCCTTCACCTCTTGGGTTTTTAACTGTTTCTGTTCTTGGTTGGACACATCTTTAATGGATGCCCATAATTCTCCTCTCATCTTCAAGTTTCCTCTCTTCTTGGCCCCAGTTCTTCCTCCTTTGGCTCTGGCTGTCGATATTTTCAGCTAGGACTGGTCTCACCTCTTCCCATATGCCTATCCTCCTCTTTGACTCCTTTGGGTTTTTGGCTTTATACACAACACTTCTTGTTGGGTCCTGTTGGTGATGCCTCTTTAGCCAACTCAGTCCTGGTTTCTTCTACTTCTTTGATTGGTGTCTGGACTCCTCTCTATTGCTTGAACCTCACACATCATTTTTTCCTCTAGTGGTATCATTCATTCATCTTGTCCAGTTCATTGCCCATAGGACTGGACTATCTGACCTTGTAGCCTTCTTATCTTATTCCTGTTGTCCTTTGTGTATCTATCAATAGAAATGGTGGATTTGTTGTCAATGGTCCATCCACAACTCCTTTTCTTCCAACTGTCCTACTATGGCACACCTTTTTGCCTTTTGTTTACTTAGTTGTTCAATCATGGCTTGTCTGTCTCCACCATCACTGGTAATTGGGCAGCCTTATCAACTAACTTTGGACTTCCCACTCCTTTGGCTCACAATTGTTTTATTTTTAAAATAGGGTTTTGTAGTCACCCATTGCACTTTCTCCAGTAAAAGAACTTTCCAGCAAGTGTCTGATGGGGATCAGGGCATTTCTCCAGGTCTCTTCAATGCAAATTCTCCCTCCCCTTCTTCAAGTGGAGCACAGGAAACCCTTGCCACTTACCAGTTCCTAGACTTTGGGGTGGTGAACCACGGAGAGTTCCTCATTGATTGGGTTTAGCACAATACAGTGAGAAGTAGGGAAGTGGTGATGCTATCAGTGTAGTCACCCCTTTAACAGCTATTGGTGCCATCCTTATGCAGCCTGAGTCTGCCCAGTTGAATCAATGTGAGTACACCTTGTATGGTTTATTTGCACCTTTACCGCACTACACCTATTGAATTGTCAACAACTTGTATGCAAAGGCTTGGATGGTCATGTTCTTATTCCACCCATCCCTGCAACACTTATTTGCCTGTTCCTCCTTTGGGCACTTTCTAAAGGGAGCTCATAAAGGTGTAGTTTAATTTTGCACTGGCCCCTCCCCCCTCAATTCAGCATAGGATTCTAGCTATTATGTATGTGGAGGTGAGGTATTGTCTTGGAAGTTAACATTTTCCTAATCTGAAAATGTGTTTTCAATAGATACTCACCTTGTCACACATTCTTACCTCACCTCCCCATTTCTGATGCACTTTCTTCATGCCTTGTCTAACAGTGAAGCTATTTCGAGTAATAGTGCTTAAGAGAAGTTACTGTGCATGGAGGTTGTGTCATCCTCCTATTGGTAAAGGGCTATTGTCACACAATGATGTCCTCATGCACAAGCACAGTAGTTTATGTTAAACACATGAATCTAAGGTGGGAGTTAACTCAAGGCTAGTGGCTCTCAAATCTTAAAGGCACACATGGGAGGGATATAGCTATTTTATGTGAAGAGATGTCTATCAGAAATGCATTTTCAGATGAGGAAAATGTTAATTTAAAAGCAATATTTCAGTTATCTACTAAAACATTGTTGTATTAAGCAGTAGATATTTAATGCTTTTATTTTTCATTATTTTGTAATTCTTCCGAAAGTGGTGTTTTTTATAAGGATACTTTTTGTCATTCTAAAGAGCGCTTCATTTTTATTTCTGTGTATATTTGTCTTATTTTAAGGTTGTAAACTTTAAGGAATTTGGAACCACCTTTTATGATGTTTTTCAAGCAGTAAGGAAAATCATTTGCATAGATGAAATAACACAGTTTGCAGTGTGAATAGTTGAACTTGTTTTGCAGACATTTTTTTACATTTGATTAACTTTTTCCACACCATTTTTTAAGTTTTATTTACTAGTGACAAATGACTAGTTGAAATATGAAAAACAAATTTGCTGTAGAAATATGTACAAATATATCAGAAGAAAATATGACAGTTCACTTCTATATTTAGATCCCTACTTTATCTTAGTTTGAACTACTTTTTAATCCCGATAATAGCCTGCGCATAATATAGCATTGAATCCACTAATGCTGAAAGCGGTCTTGTTTGAAAGTAGCCCTTGTATGTCAATAACTGTGGTCTAGAACTGGTTTACAAATCTCATCATAAAATTAACAATCATAATGCAAACATGACATTCAAGTTCATTCCAAAGACATAACTGACAGGAAATGTTTGTGCTACTCAAAAAAGATAATTGAAGTTAATATCATGCATTGCAAATGAACTGTATATTATACAAGCTTGGTGAATTATTTCATTCAGAAAAGCTACTCGCCTCTATGCACCACAAAGAACTATTACTTTATGCGCACTTCCATAACACCTTGAATGAAGCTCCAACCCCTACGTATGCTAACATGTATTGTGCCAGCCTATGATGTAGTCATCATTTAATTACATCCATACATCAAAAGGAGGGTGACTCATTCTCCATGCACAGTAATCTCTAGGAGCACTAGATTCATTCTTTCTTTGGCACTGTTTGTGCTTGTGTTTTTCCCTAGGAATTACCAAAATGTTTTGCTCTTATTATTTAAAATTTTTGTGTACATTTGTAGTGTTGTCTTTCTTTAATTTCCATTATTAAGATACCAAATTTCCAATGTTTTAGTTAAAAATTTATGTCAAATTATCTTCAATTTTATTTTATTTTAATCAAATTTATCTTTTTAAGGTTTCTTTGACAATACTGTTCCCCATTGTTTGGACCTAGTGTATTAATTTTGTTCAGTACTCTTCAGTGTTGTCATTAGCCCAGTGACCTATGTTTCTGCACTATCAACATATCAGGCCAATTTTTATTTTAAAAAAATTTTGGTTTTCTGGATTGCCTGGATTACAATAAATTATCTTATGTTTCTGACACTTCTTAAGGTTCTGTATCTGCTATTTAGTAGAGTCACCCAATACTGTAATGGCAACTGGAAACACTGACAGTAATTGATGTTATTGCCATTGTGTACCAGGTGGTTGGTTTCATTCTGATCTCAGATGCAGGATTCTCAACAGACGCTTATGTTATCTTAGCTGAACCCACCTTCATCCTTTGCTCCTTGGATTATACAAGTATGTGTATTTTCTCCTGTTGATTTTTGCTGAAGCTCAGGCTATCTTGTTGCATGAGCCTCCATTACTTGAGTTTTTTATTTCAACTTAGGATCTCCTCTTTTTCCATTTTTTCTTTCTCTCTCACTATCTTCATCTACTCATCTTTGTCTCTTACTTTCTTGACTTCTTTGCTATCTGTCTATGCTTCACCTTCTATTAGAGGCTTTACATAATGACCTTGTCAGTTTTACTGGGGAAACTTGCATGTACCTATTTTCCACCTTGCCCTTGAATTTTTACTTTCATTGTGTCCCAGTTAATTCTTTCCATATGGGGCTGGTGGATTACACCAACCTTGAAATTATCAAGTAATAATGAGAGTTTCCATACTATAACTTTGACAAACTATCAGTAAAAGTTACAAGTCTTGTATAGAAAAAATAATGCTTTTTAACCCTTTCACTACAAGTATCCTTTTCTGCACATATCACAAGGTTTTACCGAAGTATGTTCAAAATTCAGTTAAACTACTTTCTTATCAGGGTATGTGAATAACTTGGTATAAAAAGATAGCTAATAATTCAAGTTTTAATATTATTTAAGTTTTAAGTTATTAATTTTATAAGGCAATATTAAAGAAAAACCTGACTTACCCCTAGTATGAAAATGTGACATTTGCTCTCAAGGTATCCCCTTTTCTCTAATTTATTTACTACCCCTCTAAGAAGTATGATATTTAATGTAAATTACTCAGGCAAAACAAAATTTTTATATCCTTCAATATTATTTGGCTACAGAGACATAAAATAGAAAATCATAGTCCTCTTGCTACATCCTCTCTTTCAGAAATTTCCAATAGTTTTATTCTGATGTTTAATACTATATTTTTTACAAAATATATATACCTTCTCTCACACTACAGCTATTACTCAACTACTAGGGCTTCTTTACCTTTGCCTATCTGAGCATTGGTCTGATTTTTTCTCACTTGCTTCAGTCTTTTATTCCCCACTTAATTGCTCTTGGCAATATCTGTCTTGTGATACTCTCCACTTATGTTAATGCACCATCTACCTTGGTACTGTACATAAGCACCTCCTTCAGATAATATCATCACTTTTTCTCGACAAAGCATTCACTAATGGGTTTCTATGTAGTATGACTGTTGGAGATACTTTGTGTGTTCTTTGTGTTACCTATTTAATTTTCAAAAAACTAAAAAAAAAGTTTCAACATGCATTCCCGGATTAATGTATCTGGCATAGAGCAAATCAGGTCTCTCCTCCTATCCCTCCTCTGATATCTTGCATTACTCATGAACCAGGGAAGAAGATGCTTTCGGTTGAGGCTGTCCATGACCTTGTCTGTAGTGAGATGGAGATATACATTCGGTCTGGTGACGTTTCTCCCGGGGGCTCTGAGGCTGCACTTATGGACGATCCTGGACATTTTGGAGAGAATTTAGATTCACTTTTTTCAGCATCTTCCTTTACTCTGTCATCTTCTCATGAGATCAGTTTGGATCAGCCACATCCAGCTACTTTTCTTTCATTGGTACATTTAGTGCTGGGTTTTTCCCAGTTGCTTTTGAGTCTGAGTCTTCCTTGATGATGGAAAGGTCTGAGGGCATGTACTTAGTTCTTCCTCCATCCCCTGATGTTGCAGTCCAGGCAGGCAGGTTTACTGCTCAGTTATGTGAAGGGACAGCTATGCCTTGTCCACCAAGTTTGTCAGAACAATATGCTTTCACCTACCACCACCAAGTGGAAATGTATTTACACTCTCAGAAAATAGACCCACTTCTGGAAATGTGGGGTTCTAAACAGAGTCTGTGGTCAACCTGAATAGATCACAATTTTCCAGGATTTGTTTGACCTTAACTGTGCTGAGATATTTATCATCTCTACACTTTTTTTAGAAAGCATCACAGCAATTGCCACATCACTTAGATGATGAGTTGGGACCATTATTGGCATCCTCCTTGGCTCATCTGTCAGCTTCTATATTTTTCCTAGTATCTTGTCTATTATGTTGTTGGGATTTGTTGGTTAGAGATGAGTTGTTGAAGGATGTTCGTCTAACTGCTGCTGTTCTCTGTGAGCTACATGAGACCCTTTTCTCCAACCCTTGATCTTTGCAGGCATTTCAAAGTCTGTGAATTTGAGGGTTGATGTCACTCGTCTGCATTCATTCCTGTTGTACTTGGTTTCTCAACTTTCCTTGGCTCTTACAGTGGGTCTCATAGTTCTACCCCTATTTGAGTGGTCTGACCCCTTACATCAGCTCCTTGGTCCATGGGTACCCAGAATAGATTCCACCCATATCCATGAGGCTCCTCAGCTCAGTCAGAATGCAGCCAGTGGCAGCAGTAACTAACATATGTCTTCGGGGTCTGTGGGGGCTTGGCTCTGAGTATTTCTGGACATGTGGAAACCTTTTCCATGGATACTACAGTTCCTTGCATCAGGATTAGTCATTCAGTTTATATCTACACAACCATTATTCCCCAACGTGTAGTGTTTCCGACTCTCACAGATCCTCAGATTTCGGAACTTTGTTCCATGGCTATCAGAAATTTGTTGGTCAAGGGGGCAGTGGAGAGAGTAATTCCAGTTCTTCCTGGGTTTTATTCCCATCTGTTTATTATGCCCAAGAAGATGGGAGATTGGCATCTGGTCTTGATCTTTCTCATCTAAATCAATTCCTACACTCTCCAAAGTTCACAATAGAGTCATTCTTCACTCTGCAATGGTATTTTTTGCAAGGACTGTGGATGAGCAAGTTCGATGTCATCAATGCCTATCTGTATGTTCCCATAGTGGTTTTGTCCTGCCACTATCTGCATTTTGTTCACAAGGATCTGGTGCTGCAGTTCAGGGCTTTGCCCTTTGGACTAGCATCAGCTCCATATATATTCTGCCAAATAGTACAAACCTTTTTTCTTCACCTCCATTCCCTGGGCCTGGTCTCATACCATTCCATGGACTTCTGGCTACTGCTGGCACCATTTTTCCAGTTGGCAGTGTGTCACACCCAGATACTGCTTTTTGAAGCAACCAAGGCAGGATTTATTATTAGAACTGAGACATCTCTTCTCACTTCAACACAAAATATCGTCCATCTGGGTATATTTTTCAACACATATCTTTCCTGGGCTCAGCCTACTCCCACCCAGCTCCATGCATCTGACTTTTACTCATGTCTTTTTCTCCCATGGTTCTTTATCGTTTGAGAATTCACTCAAATCTTTCATTCCTTTGGGACAAGCACACATGTGATACATTCAGTGGTCTTTATGTGACCAATGGATCATGAACAGCAATCCATTGGATTCCCCAATTTCTTTATTCAGAATCGACATCTTCGATCTTGAGTGGGGGTTGTATGGGAACAATACTATGATCAATGTATCTTTGTTGCCACCTAGTCCAGCACTCCATCAATTCACTGATACCTCACTTCAGGAATGGAGTGCATATCTTAACAGTCAGGAATTCCAGGGCCTATGGACAGATGAAAAGGCTTCCCTCCACATCAATATTTTAGATCTTCTTGCTGTTCAAAGAGCAATGTCTCTAGGTCTAGAAATATTGAGAGGTATAGTCGTCATACTTCAAACTCTGACAATTCTTTGGTGGTGTCTTCCATTTCTCAGCAAGGGGGCATTTGGTTCAGGTTTCTTTGTTTTTGAACCTTGGATCTTCTATATTGGTTCCATTCCCATCATATCATCCTACTAGATGGTTGTGTTCCAGGGGTGGTGAATTTGATGGCTGATCAATTGTCTCAATCCTGCTGGAGAATGGATGCTTGATTGAGGGGGTTTTTCCATTGGATTTTCTCTCAGTTTGGGATTGATGCATTTGCCACTCATTGGAACTTTCAATCCCAGGATTTGGTCTCCAGTACCTCATTCTTGGGCATTTGCAGTATATGCATTTGGTCAAGACTGGACTGGATTGTACATATATGCCTACCCACCTATTCATTTGTTACCCAGAGATTTAGCAATGATTCATTCAACTCCTGGTTATATTCTGTTGGTAGCACCAGATTGGCCGGCTCAACCCTGGTTTTCACTTCTGTGGTACCTTCAGGAGTGCCCACCTCTTCCACTTCCTCTTTGGCAGTCTCTGTCGAGGCAACCACGATCTGACAACTTACCTCTTTAACAAATGTTTTGCATCTCCCAACAATCACCCTATATCAGGAGGCCTTATCGGGTACCTTTGGATACTTGAAGAGAGATGGTAATTGTTTGAATCTCCAGTGCTCTCTGGCCTCCTCATGTCACTTCAGGTCCTGCATCCCAAACAACTGTTTGAGTTACTTAATATTATAAGTCTTCACAAATAAAAAATATTTTTAGTGAAGTATTTTAATAAGTATTTTTTGTCCATGAATATATTGAGTATTTGTTTTAATAGTCCGTGTGC
>NW_013666854.1:278907-283790 GCF_000517525.1 Limulus polyphemus | reverse complement strand
TTTTAAATATTGCCTTGTAGAATTAAGAACTTGAAACTTGTATACTACTAAGATATGGATTATTAGCTAAGATTTTAAAAAAACCCTAGCACTTGAGTAATAGCTGTAGTGTGAGAAGTAGTAAGTATTATTGGAAATACATTTTCAATGTAAGAAAATGTTAACTTATAACCAGTTGAAAGCCAAAGTTTTAATCTTTAAAGTGACATATTATATTACTTTATTTCTGTAGAGAGACTTGTCTATTTCACTTCTAGTTCAAACTTTATTCTCAAGGAAAACACACTGAATAGCTTAACTGAATTTTTAATGGCTCTTGCCACAAAGCTAAAATGCCAGAAAAGTTGTGATAATTATATGACATTGTCTGCTTTTTGTGTGTTATTATTCTTAGGTGCATTATTTAATTAAATAAAAAATTATTTAGTGCAGTAATACCATCAGTATAAAAAAAAAGTAGAGTTAAGTTTCATCAGAAGTTCAGAACAAAATAAAAGAAGATCCAGGTATGTACTATATTTCTTGTTTTCTGATAAGGTACATTACCTCCGTTTACATAAGTGGCTATTCTTGTTCAGTGCTGGCCTCTAAATGCAAAAATATTTGCATACCACAAGCCTTCTATCTCCCCTCCATTGGAATTGACTGATTCCAATGCATCTTTCATGCAAATCATCATGCATCAACTCTCCACCAATAAGAGTGAGACATACTCTCATGATGCATGTGACTCCCTCTATTCAATTCTACCAAAGTACCACTTCTCTTTGACAGTACTCATGTTCATACAGTTTTTTTTGTGCTCTTTGTGGGAATCGTGATTTTAGTAGTTTAATTTCTGAAGTGGGATTTCTTTATTATTATTATTATTTTTCTTTACATTGAAGAAATCTTTTAATTTATCTTAATTTCTCAGTCTTTATATTTTTTCTCACAGTCGCATATTTTACATCAAACACTTGTTTGATTTAAGTATTTCTACAATGAATTTTGAGGTTCATGTTCCCACTTTGGGTGTTATATCTCCAGCACTTTTTTTCACAGGCTGCTGGTGGGGGAGACCAATCGTTGGATTTATCTGCTATTATCCATCGTGAGATTGATTGTTATATGGGTCAACCTTCTTCTCCTGAACTTGCCCCACTAATCCTCCTGAACAAGCCAAACCTGTTCAGGCTGATGAAGATTTGATAGCCTTTTTACACTACTGGATTTTGCCGTGTTTTTCCTTACCCATCCTGCAGAATCATCTAGGCCTAATATGGCATTTTCTGACATGATTTCTCAGGTATGTTATGTTTTATCCAATTCCCCATTTTTCTGTGATTCTGTATTTACCTCCATGTTGACTTGTTTGTCGTCTTCGACTCTTGCTTTACATATGTGGTTTCACTGTACTTGGGATTTTCTGGGTCCTGATGCGACCTTGTCATGGGTGTTTTTGCCACCTTTTTCTTTTCTGAATTTCTGTATTGTTTCTTTGGTGATACGTTTTTGATCATGTATCTGAGACTTTGGAATCAAATGTGTAATCTGTGCATCAACACTCAATCCTTTCCTCTTTCGTTGCATGTTTGTCGCAGTTGGAACCACGACACGCCCCTATTCCTTTCCTGTCCTGGTCCTTATCTACCCATCTCTGTCCCCCCTTCCAGGAGTTTCTCATTGTTTTATTCAACATTGATGGGCATGTCCCCAACAGTACCAGAAACTAACCACAAAGTTCTGGTCCAGTGGGAGCTTGACCATATTATATTTTTACTCTTTGCTGATCTTTCACTATAGTTCCATGGGTTCTTTGGGTTTTATCAAAAGGACTTGACCTACTATTTCTTTTCCCACATCCTTTGTCCCTGGTAGTCTTTTCCTTCCCCACAACTTGGGATCCTGCTACCAGCCTGCATCTGTCCTAGGAGGTACAAAATTTTCTGTCTCCACAGGCTGTTGCACCTGTTCATCATCTTTCTCCAGGCTGTTTGTTGTCCTCATGCTAAACCAAAGACTGGCAGCCTGTACTATGTTTGTTCCACCTCATTCTAATTTTCAATCTGCTCCGTTTTACTTTGGAGTCGTTTCTCACCCTTAAGTGGGCTTTTTCTCCAGGTTTATTGAGGACAAGGAGGAATGTCATGGATGATTATTTGCATGTCCCAAAATTTTGTCATTTGCAACCTTCTCTTTGGTTTATTCTCCACAGGGTGATTTCTCTTTTTTGCACACTGACCTTCATATTTGTTTTGTCAGCTGTTCAGAGCATTCATTCATCACTTATATGCTCTCAGGTTGTGCTTTCCTTATTTTTTGGTTGACTGGCTACTGTTTGCTTGTTCTGAACAGGAGTCTGACTGTTCTGTTATCAGCTGCTCCTGGAGGCAGCTATAATGGGCTTTTAATCAAGTTGGAGAAATCCTTACTACAACCTATCCAATATCGTGTTCATTTGGGTGTTTTTCTTTTTCTACACACACATCTCAGTCAGGCTCGCACTTTTCCTCTTCGACTTTGTTCAGTGGATTTTCATTTTGATTACATCTTGTGAAGTTCTATCGCCTTTGGGGATATGATCTTCTATGGTAACTCTTATCCCCTTAGGTCAGGCTCATATGCAGGATCTTTCGTGGGCTTTTCACAACCAGTGGAATTTCTCAGGGATCCTTTGTCGGCTCTTATTACCCTTCCTTCTACCCTTGTTGTCGATAGGCATTGGTGATTAGATATAACTCGCATGTCTTCAGGTTTCCTGCTTCCTCCTACTTATCCGTTTTTCCACGTTTCATGGATGCAACCCTTTGGAGATGGGGGGCATTGATTCAGGATTTTTGATCTGCAGCCTAGAGGTCTTATCCTATCATCTTCCAGGAGCATTTTACTGTCGGTCATGTTTTGATTTATTTTCTCCATCTGGCCTGAAATTGTCTGGTAATGATCTATTCCGACTTTTCTTCAGTGGTAGAGAAAAGTCCATATTCTAAATTATAAACAAATGTAGTTTCATGTTATAATTTGAAGAGAGGGTAATTTTGTGGTTATAAGGTTGGTAAAACTAAACAATCTGATATAGAGGTAAGATAGAGAAAATAACAGATAAAATACTATTTAACTAAAAAAAAGTATGAAATTTATTTAGGAGATTTTAGTGATTATGCAAATGAAATTTTGAGATTTTTCAGATGAAGAAAAGTGTTATTAATCTCAACATGAAAATCACTTTGCACTCAGAGTAGTCAACATTTTGACTCCATATATTCCTGGATAAATTTTTAGTGAAAATGCTTCTTTAAAAACTCTGATTTTTTTGTCTACAATGACTTATTGCTTACTGAAAGTTTGCAAAATTCTGTGAAGATACACAAAACATATTAGAAGTTATAGTATGTAAACTCTAAATGTCAATTTGGGTCAATTTTTAGGTTGAATTGACTGATTCCATAGTGAGAGAGTTAATTAAATATTTCTACTAAAAATTAGTTTGTGAAATATGGAGTCAGGGTGTTCACTAGTCCCAGAGCAAAGTGATTTTCATGTTAAAGTTAAAAATACTTTTTATTTTATTTTCATTTACGTAACTTCTAAAACCTAATTAAATATAAAATGCTTTTGTTATTTTCTCTACTCTAACTCTATACTAATTTGGTTGATTTGACTGACCCTATAACCACTGCAGAAAAATAAATTTAAATTACTCTTTTTTTTTTTCCTTCTAAAATATGTGCACATTGTAATTGACAATTTCATAAAATTTACTTTTACAGCTTGACACATTTGCTGCCATGTGACCCACCAGTGGGGCACAACCGACTTTTAGTTTGGGACTGCATGACGCACCAGTGGGTCACAGACAATTATGTTTCAAAGCCAAATTTCTCTTGTACAAATGAGTTTGGGACACTGTGACTGTCATTGGCACCTCTTCAATTTTTAATTTTATTTATACTTAATTTATTATGCAGCAGTGAACTTTATAAATTAATAGATTGTTTCATTTATTTTTTATTATTTTCACTGAGATTTGATCCTCTCAGACTATGATGATAGGTAGTCATTATGCTGTACAGCTTTGTGTGAACTATAGATCCAGTTACGAGTACCCCTTTTGTCGAATCACACAACCTTGCTCAAGCTTGACACATGCTATCATTGATCATGATTATTTTATTTATTTATCTCATTTAAAATTACTTGGGACACATTTCTAATTTTTTACATTTTAGTTAATTGTATAACAACAAATAAAAAATATAGACAGAAAATAAGAAACTTAGTATTTGCATCGGAAACCTTTTCTTCTTCAAGATTTTGCACTCTTACAATCTAAGTCAGCATCGAAACATAACCGTAGTTTAAGGAAATGATAATGTGGTCTCAGAAATTTTTCTTAAAAATTCATTTATCCAATTCAGAATACAAAATATTTCCATTCATATAGAATAGAATGTCCTGAAACGTATATAATTTATTTTGCTTTCTACCTAATATAGAAATGGCTTAAAATATTTCCTGTACCTGTTAAAACAGAACTCCAACATTGGCATTCAAAGAAAATGTTGCCAAAATTCTCAAGTGTACTTAGTTCAAGGCCTTTAGATCTTATAGCTTTCGGTTTACCCTATTATTATGGATAGCCCAGGGGTCAGAGGGCATGTCATTACATTTGTAGACTTACATTTAAAATTTTATGGAACTACTATTTAATGAATGTATTTCAATAAACGTGGTATCAAATTGTAGATTTTAATTAAAATTTTAGTATTATACATTAGTTAATTTCCTAATTTGAAAGTAAATATAAATAAAATTGCTAAATATCGATTTTTGTGTGTCACACTGGAATGTAAGCTTCTGGGTTTGGTCAGATTACATTTTATGATGTCCACAATATAATG
>NW_013666854.1:275781-278669 GCF_000517525.1 Limulus polyphemus | reverse complement strand
GTGGTCTTTACTTTATTGATATTATCTCCATAAGTCAAAAAGCTTTATCATTGCAAGTTGACAACTTAGCTTAGGAATATGTATAGTTAAGTGAGAAATTCCATGGAAAGTTGAAATTTTTCAGAAGGTAGCAGAAAATGTTGAAATGTATAGTTTGGACTGAAGAAGTGTCATATGATACAGGAAGTGAAGTTTAGCATATATTTATATATATATATACTTTTAAAAATGAGAAATTAAAACTTGTATAATATTAAAATATTAATTTTAAACATTTTTTCATTGCCAAGTTTATTGATATACATTGATAATATATTACTGTAATTAATTTTTTAATGTAATTGTATAAAAGGTTCTGACATGTACACTTTGACCTACCTGTAGTTAGAGATTGTCAAAATGTGTCAACCAGTGCCTTTTCTCAGGAGGGGTGGATCTGCTCCTTTACCAGAGTCTAGTCTCCAGAGAAATGGTTTCTGTATTTCTACATTCTAAAGATGCTGTCTGTACAGCAGACTTGCCTTTATCTACTGTCTTATCTGTTTGATCTTCTTATCATGATCCATTCTGACACCTTTGGTGTCATTTCTTGCATCCACTGACAGGAAGGACTTCACTCTTGGAACTTGTGTTTCCTTGCTCTAGCCCTTCTCTTTTTTGGCTCACAACTACCATTTTTGATTCTCGATGTATTGTGTCTCAGGAGTTTAGGTTCTGATGACAGATTAAATATCTTGTGTAGACTAGAATCTTCTTCCTGTAAAGTGGTCTCTCCTTCTTCTAGGTTTTACGATTTGTTCCCACTATGGAAGTCCAACATTGCTGACTCCCCTCAACACCTGGCTTTTGCTCTTTTGACTTCCAATCCCAGACTCTCCAGCTCTGACAGTGGAAGCTTTGTGTTTGGAGTGGTTTATTCTCCTTTTATAGGCAACAAATATATTTTCCTCTCCTTCTTGCTTGCAGAGACCATCACTCTCAATTTTTTTGCTTTGGATGCTTCCCACACCATTTGCCACAGGGACAGACTGCCCCAACATTGGGGTGGCTTGGGAGAGTGATTGAATATTTTCTTCATTCATCCTCTCTCTCCTTTTCTTCCCTGTATGATCATTTAGACCCAGCTTGTCTTCTTTGTTATGCATGGTTTATTAATTGGTATCTCCATTGTACTGTCCCTTTTTAGGGTACTTACCAACATTTTTTCTTGCTGTGGGATTCCTCTGTCTCTAGTGCTTTAACTTCTTCCACTTTGCACAATTGGATTATACATTCTTGTCTGTGATGTCCTCTGTTTGAGATATTGCAGATGGGAATATCAGTGACACTCAAAACATTAGTGTCACATTCCTAACACCACAAAGAGGTTTCATCTAGATTTTGTCTCCCTTCATTTCCCACTCTCCACTCTTCACAGTGGCTCTTTCATGGTGAGTTTTTACATTTCTCTTTTTTGCTTTTCAGGTCTCACAGTTACCTTATTCTCATTATATATATATCTTATGAAGATTATGAAACCCACTGTGTAGTCAGTGTTGCCTCACACAGAATACTTACCCAGAATTTGCATTGAGCAGGGGAGTAACAAAAATTTTAAATTTTATTTGTCAGGCCATTCTACATTGTAAGAATAAAGAAAGACAATACCAGGTTTTTGCTTGACCTCACACCTTTTGTATTTAGTCGCATTAACCATTTGAACTGTCTCTCAACTCCAGATGATTGTTCCTGATGACAATGGTCCACGAGCCTCTCTTGTTTTTTCCACTCCTCCCATTTCATTTAATGGAGTACGAGAGAATCCTAGCTTCCCTAGTCCCATGCTACTGAGGAAATCAGTATGGAAAGTTCCCTATTAGTTGGTGCAATTCCACTTGGACAAGATTCACCTCTCTCTCTTGGAAAGTAGGGATTTGGTGTTACCTGGTGATATAGTACAGGACACTCCACTATGTTATGAACCAAGCCACAGGTCTGGAATGCTACTATTTACACCAGTTTTTTTGTGATGAGTATTTCACCTAAGTATATGGAATGGCCTGACTTATAGTTGTAGCTACAGTACACTCTTATGCTGTCCACCTGTGAAGTAATGGATGGTTGAATAGCCTGACATTATTCCAACCTTAGTGACATGTTGGCACCCATCAGAAGATTCTTGTGACAATATCTTTTGCTCTACCACCTGTATTGGGTGAAAACTGTTCCCTGCATTAGAAAGATATGGTCTACTAGGCTACCATCTACCACATGGATATGACACTCAATGTCTTTCCCTTTCCGACACTGTTTTCAGAAAGGAGCTCATCTTTATACTTTCCTTGCCCCAGCCCTTTCACCATCTTAATGTGTGATTCTAGCTCTTTGTGGTGCATAAAGGAGAGTAGCACTTTATCTTACTTGAAAATGTATTTCTGATAGATATTCACTTCTTTGCACCACCTCCCTTCCTTTCTCTATACTTCTAGTGCATTTAGTTTGCCTCATGAAGAATGAAACTTTGTTCTCATGTTAGTCCTTATAGACATTACTGCACATGGGGGATGTGTTGTCCTCTTGTTGGTGGAGGGCTATAGTCTAATGGTGGTTACAACATAGGCTAGCACAATATATTAGGTCTTCAAGAAATTAATGTCGCTTATTTTAGATGAAAAAACCAAACAACTTGTATATCAAAACAAAACATTTATTAAATGAAATAGTCTCCATTCTTATCGATGATGCTTTTCTATCTTGCAATCAATTTGTTAATGCCCTGATTAAATAAATCACTTGGCTTTGAAGCGGAAAACATTTCGATGTCCTCTTTAACACCTTCCACATTTGCATATGTTTTCCCATTAAGATGTTGTTGCAGCAAACGAAAAAGCTGGTTATCTGATGGTGCC
>NW_013666854.1:265897-275660 GCF_000517525.1 Limulus polyphemus | reverse complement strand
GTTGGCCCCTGCCATCACAGTTTTTGAGGCTAAAGTCACCTGAACGAAATTTATTGAACCATCGTTGACACTTACGAACATTCAAAACATATCCATAAACTTCTTTAATATTCTTTGTGGCTACACAGCCATTGTTTCCCTTCTTGTGTCAAACGGCATTACATGCCGATTGAGTGTCTCATCATGTGCCATCACTATAAGGGATTAGAGTATACTAAGCTTTACACATTATATTGGCTACACTAACGTGACATTTATGCAGTTTGTTTAACTATTATATGTGATGTACATTTCTTGGGGAGTGGTTAATGAAAGTGTTCCAAAATGCAACATTAATTTCTTGATGACCTAATATTTGTATATACCTGTTTACCAGTTTCAACTTATTGTGACATCTCCAAAAGTGACATGTACAATTCAAACAATTGTCAACCCCCCTTTTGGAAAGTAATGGGACATTCCAAATTTCCAAACACTCCATTGTCATGCACTCTTTTGGTGACCTCCCCATACAATGAGCTAATACACAGTATGTTGCCGTACTAACAGGGAGCCACATGGCGTATGATCCCAAGAACTTAATGTGGAGCAAAATGTTACTGTTATACCATGCATTAGAGAGAAATTAAAGGTTATATATGAAATAAAAATCATTTAAGTGGTATGAAGAAAAATGAAATGGTATGACTCGTGTTTTTTTTTTCATGAAATACAACTTCACAACAAAATAAATTGAGATATGTCGATATCTTGAGTTTCCTTTCAATTTACATAACATCCACTAATTAGTTCAGAGATTTTTCTGATAACTTCTACTATAGAGTACATTTTACAATTAGCTATAGAATTGGCCCCTAAAACTACCTGCCAGGCCCTAAAAATGCAAGTTTTGGGGGCTTGGCTGGCTCTAAAAAAAAGGTTAAGAGTGAGCCCTGCTCATACATGTTGTCTAGTAGAGTGCTCATAATATAACTATGTCTGCTTTTATGGGGAATAAGCAGTATCTGAACATGATGTCTTAAATGACTGTGTCTTTGTTTCATAAGCAAGTAAGTGAAGTGTTTTATATATATGTTTGGATAGTCCTAACAAGGTGACCAGTCAGTGTATGACTTAAACCCAATAATAATTATATCACTTAGTAGATGCAAGTTTCTCAGCTTTCACAAAATAAGTTTTCTAGTTTAATTATATATATATTTTTTTTATATGTGTAGTGGATTTATGTCAATGTGGACAAGTATGCCAGAGGTGGAGCATCCTAGCAAGTGAGCCCTCTCTCTGGGTTGGGTTTTGCCGACAACCACAGTGGCAGCTATCACGTCCTGCAGAACAAAAGCAAATGATAACTTATCGTCTTCCAAATGGTCAGATTGACTGGAAACAAGCTTTCGCTGAGAGATTTCGTCTTCACCGTAATTGGCTAAAGGGTGCTTGTCATGTTCGAACCTTTTATGGACATACTCAGGGTAAGTGTGTGAATAAAACTGATTTTGAAAATGTGCAGATTTCTATTTCAACCAGTAGTTTTGGAATAGGTCAGTTAAACCAAAGTAAGGAACTCTGAGGGATAAACACTTGAACCTCATTACAAGTATACTTACAAAATACATCATTACTAGTGCTAAGTGAAAAATCCTTATTGAAATAAACTATACAATATTTTGATGCTGTCATAAAATACATGTGCATATCGATAATTTTAAAGTAACTAAACTGTACATATAATGTGATAATACATTGTAATCATAATATCATAAATCTTATCAAATGGCACAGTAGTGGACATAATTATGAATTTAACTACATTAAATATAAAATTATTTATTTCATAATTTTACTTAAAACATCACAAATTGATTCTTAAAGTAGTTGTAATTTGTATGTTTTAAGAATTGTGAGACTTCATCTGAAAAAAGTGAAAAATAGTATAAATATTTATATGTACAGGTTAATATCTATTTTTGTATGACTAGGTGGAAAATGTAATCAGTTAAAGATTTCACAAACTCAGCAATAATTTGTCATATATTAGGTTGTGTGTGTTTCAGGAGTTTTCTGTGTTCAATTTGATGACACTAGAATTGTTAGTGGATCTTCAGACAAAACTATCAAGGTGAGTATTTAACACAAAATTTCTTTGATCCTCACACAAAGCAATTAAAATATAAATTTGTTTGCAGAATTAAGGAAGTATTAAGTTCTTCAAGTAAATAAAAACAGTATAAGTAATTAAAAGAACATTTAGGAATAAAGCTGTCACTAACTGTTATTATTAAGTAAAGTGTTATAAATTGAGTTGCTTTATGATTACACTTGCTGCTTCAATGTTACATGTTATTATAGACTCACTAGCCAAAATATTAGAATACCCAACGTAATATCATGTTTGGCCACCATGTCCCTTGATTACAGGCTGTATATAAGGTAATTAACTCCACTGGTGTCTAATAGGCATTTGTTTCATTCTTTAATATTCTTTAACCTTTTCCAGTTTAGTGGTTTTCAGAAGTGTTTGAGCACAGGTTTTTACATTACACTTTTAAAATGTCATTGCATTCTCCCTGCTGAAGCCATAATTAACATAATATATTGTGATTTGAAAGTTTTATCTGATATAAACTTATAAACATTAAACAAAAAATAACCGAGAAAAGAATTTCTTAAGTCCTAACCTTAAATCAGATTTTAGGCCCAAAATAAGAAATTTTTTATACAGATACTTTCTGTCAATGTAACAAAGCTTTTTGAACAAAATAAATAAAATTATTTGCCATTTGTCTTAATAATGCTGTATGATTTATGTAGTTTTCTTGTGTCTAGTTAAAAAAGGAATTGGTCGTTGCCTGATGGAAATGTGCAATGTTGTCAGTTGAATCATGTTTCACATTGTTCTGCAAAGACAGTAGGGCTAGAGTTTGGTGACAACCCAATATTCATGAAATCATTTTCCATTGTCTTCATTGAACAAAATTCTGGAGGCAGTGTAATGTTATGGGGCTCATTTACATCGCATGAGGTAGAACACTTGGTTCCTCTTCTTATTATCATTTGAACACTCTAGCTGACCATGTTCATCCCACAGTGCTCTAATTTTATGCAAAAGGAGATGGTTACTTCTAGTAAAATAATGATAACAGCCACAAAGCTAAAAAAAATTTAGTGGTTGATTCAATGATTTCAAAGATTTCCAACTTCTACCTTTCCTTCACAGCCCCTGATCTCAGTTCAACTGAGAATCCACAGAAGGTTGTGGAACAAGCAGTTAGTAAGCAGTCTATTACAATCAACTTTACCTGGATTGGAAATTATACTGATTAATCCTTTCTAGACCAGGAGCACAAATGTGACTGCTTACTGAACATTTCAGTAAAACTCACATATCTCATAAGGTTTTATATTTCATATACATTCACAGAGTTAATTTCACACAGCTCCCTAATCATTGTTCTGTGGATTTAGATTTTTCTGAATATTTAAAGTTATTCATCAATTTTAGCACAGTTGAACATTTGTTAACCCAAACAGTGTTTGATATTTGTCTCCCATCTTCTGACCAGTTTCCCTTATTAAATTATTGATCTGACAATTATGTTATGTAAGCTTGGGACACAGTGATATTTGATTTTTCAGTCAGCTCAATCATCCTTGCAATTTAGGCACCTGTCAATCAAGCCTCAACAGTAACACTTTGTTCAAAGTTTGGTAAATCTTTAATCTTTCCCATTATAGCAACAGTTGATGCTCATACAATTTTTAGACTCCTGGTGGTTTTATTTCTCTATTATGTAAGTACCTGCTTTGTATAAACATGATTTGAGGACTAGTCTATCTTATAAGTAGGGATTTTTAATATCATGGCTAGTGAGTGTAGCTAGTCTATTACCTATTATAATAGTTACTAACTATTGTACATGATTAATGTCTTAACTGTTAGGCATGATTATAATTAAAATGTAACTTGTATCTGTTTATAATTTCTGTGTAATTGTAGTTTACATACAGGACAAATTAAATTCAATGATATTGTCATACAAGATCAGGATGGAGAATTTATTACCCATATGTAAATTCTCCTTGGGAATTTTGATATTCATGATTTACCTTCCAGCTTAGAATTATGTTGTTGTATGTAAATAGAGCTGGGTATTTGCTAGTTATTTAATTGATAGGTTCATTACTCGATTAGCACATGCTCTCCACAACAACAACATTCCACCATCTCTACATGCAAAAAAACAAAACAAGAACTTGAAGACATTTTTAAATTACCCTTGGTTTCATATGATAGACCTCTTCTGAAGATTACCAACTCATGTCTACAAATATTACAACTCAATAAAATCATAATGTATCTATTAAAATTTTAAACAGAGAACCAAATATCAAAAATGCTCCCTTATATACACTTACTTCTATATATGACATGAATAACTAATCGGAAGCTCAAAATGTCCCTCTAATGGCTTTCTCAGCCATTTTAACGGACTTGGTGCCAATTTCTTTCTTTTGAACCAATATTTCAACGAGGTAGGGTGTGTCTTTAGTCTGCTTGAAATTTCATATTTTTTAGACTAAAATACATCTTAGTTTCTAAGCTTTATAATTTATAGTGGAATTCTATGGTATTAATGTAGTAATTTATGATTTTTAGTTATTGAAATGTATATATAAAGCCCTAAAAAAACATTTTGTTTCATATCCTCCACGTGCCAAATTTTTAAAGGCTTAGCAGCCTATGTAAAGCAGCAATCGAGTACAAAGGTAGTAACTAGAAGAGATAATTGTTTGCTTTATTTCTTTATTTACTGTTTTATGTTTTAGGAAAAATAACTAAGAACTTATTTCAAAATAGCAATAATCTACATACATATAAAATGTATAATAATTGAAATGTGACTGTATTTTACAAAATAGTTGTCGACTAAAACACAGCCAAGACAAGTTACTATGTAAAGACCAAAGGTCACCTTTATGTTATTTGATATGGTAACATGAGTGCATGTGAGTCGCATTATTGTAAGTTCTGTATTGTTAGTCAGGCATGGGTGAAAGGTCAATATAATAAATATATATAAATGTATAATGTTATGAGATTTAAGCTATTTAGTCTAAATATTTGTATTTTTATGTTATAATTAGTAGTCATTCTAGAACGAAAAAGGCATAATTTTTTATGGTGGTTGCTAGATCGGTCAAATTTGTCAAACCCGTACAGAGATTAATTACTGAAAATAACTGATAAAATATAAAGTTTTTTCTTAAGAAACATTTGATAACTATGTCGACATTATGAAGATTGCACATGTGAAATTTCAAAATTTTTGGATGTATAAAAGTATTTTTTAATCTTAAAATGAAAATTACTTTGCATGATAGATAGGCAACATGCGAAAAGAAAAATAGACGAGAAAAACATTGCCTTATAAACCTTAACACTTAATAAACAAATTTGATATTTTGCATATGAAAGCATTGTAATGTTTACTGATGATGTGCCAAATTTCATTAACATTCGCTTACTAATTAAAATGGTATACCATGAAAACTATAAAAAGCACAAAATGGGTACGAGGTTGGTCCCAGGGACCGAGCCTGTGCTGAAAAAATGAATGTCTTATTGAGGGTTCACAATGAGCAAGTTAATTTTGAGTTGACGTAGATACAATTCACTTAATAGAGAGCTAGCTCGCTGTATTCTTCATCAGTTTTTTCCACTGGTGACTCTAGGTAATGTTTTCATAAAGTATTAATGTCTGGTGTGAATCCACTGAAGTTAAATGGTTTGTAATTTTTGAAATTTATAAACGTTCCTGGTCAAATATCTTAAGTTTCCTTATAATAAGCATTATAACAATCACAGTTACAGCTTTTGAAGTTTATAGCACACCAACTATAGCAAACCAATAATAGATACTCTTTTTTTTGGCATGTCGCATTGGTTATATTTATAGGCATGTGGAGAGTTTCTCGAAATTTCAGTTTTATATAACAATACTGACGCTAACACTATCGTTTACTTACACACATATATTGTTGATTCTTACACTCGAGAAACTTCTACAACTTTAGAGAATACGTAAGAGTTTTGCAATACATAGTAAATAGTACAAGTTGTGTACATTTGTAAATATAAATTTAATTTAAGCAAACATTGATATTAAAATAAATATATAATAATAAATCCATCACAATTTGTATATTTGGAGTAGGTTTGGAATATCCGTACCAACAGCCCCTGGTCAGTAATGACTCTTGTCGGTCATTCAGGTACTGTCCGTTGTCTACACTTGGAGGGAAATCGACTTGTCAGTGGCTCTAGTGACTGCACAATCAAGGTAAAAACAGAAATTTTTGTTCTTCAGAGGACATAATAGTGGATACTTTCTTGAACTTACTAGTTTTGTAACCTATAAATAAAGGATGAATTGTATCATAAGGTTTCAAATTTGGTCCAATAATGAAATAAAATCTTTTAGTTGAATCATAATGTTGTTACCATTTTTGTTATAGTTATGTACATTCTATATCCAAGATGTAAAAATAATCACGAAAGAATTAAATTATATGATTAGATATTTGTCAGAACTAAATTTTGTATGTGCATTTAAGTGAATACAGAAAAGAAATAAGTTAAAATGCCTTGGATCTCTTTTTAATTTTTATTCTTTTTCTAGAAAGTGATTTTTGTTTTCAGGAAACAGAACATGTAATAAAGATTTCAATATGCATTATAACAATCACATTTTGTGTATGTAGATTGTAATAATTTTACACCACACCATTACTTTTGTTTCATTTTAAAACGTTTGATCATGACAATAATTCTAGAGACAGACTATTTAATATCACTGTTTAATTTTCAATAAATTTAGCTTAATGTGTGAATGTGCAACAAATATTTAAAGTAAGGTTGTGGCAATTGAATGTCAATCATTGTCATTATTAATTATCTTAGGTGAGTAAAGGCAACTAACTGGTTTAAATCTTGTACTGACAACCAGATTATCTGAAAGTTAATAAAACTTTTATGTTAATGAGCAGCTAAGAAGCTTTAGAAGCATATAAAAGAAATATCAAAGGAGATTCTGTAACTCTTACAACCAAGGCCAGCTTTAGGTTTTTTTTTTTGCCCAAGGCAAGATTTTAAAATGCCAACCCTGGTAGAACCTCTGCACCATTATCATTAATAAAGTATAATTTTACAAAAACATAATATATCAACTTTTAGTTAGCTTCCACTTCTGTAAACATATCTGTGCCTTTGAACTGATTAGATTTAGAAAAATTTGTAGTTGTAAAGGTGAGAAGTATTTCTTTAAGGTCTGTTTTTTTAATTTAGTAAAAGCTTGTTTTATACTTAAGTTAATTATCCTACATTGACATATTTAATGTTAATACTTGTAATTTATGCTTCTGATATGGTGAATAAAGAATATGATTATTAAAAAAGTATGGAAGTTTTAATCAACTTACTTTTTACCTAGTATCAATGGTATTGTTCATAGTTTATCTTTAAGGAAGAAGACTTGGTTGTTGACTCTGATCTTTTTGTCTTGTACAGGTATGGGATCTAAGTACCCAACATACATGGTCTAGTATTGCTTGTAAAGTGACCATGGTTGGCCACACTGATACCGTCCGTTGCCTTCAGGTCAGTCTATGTTTGTTTATGTTGTAGTCTTAAAAAGTGAACTTTGAAAAAATAATAACAAATTATGAACAAAACTTTTTATTGATGTTACAAAAATCAGCTAAATGTTTGTTATTAAAATAGTAACAAACCAAAGTATATCTTTCGCTGGTGTAATGAGCTTATTTTATTCTTATATTTTTTGTGGCTAATAAGTGATTATGGATGTCTTCGAACAAACTGTGACATCATATTATTTTATTTATTTTTTAACTTTCCCTTAGTAGGTGATGGTAAACAAGGTGTTCTTATGTCTTTTATTCTGCTAATAGGTTGATGATGAAAAAGTTGTGAGTGGTTCTTATGACCAGTCATTGAAAGTGTGGAATATCAAAACTGGCTTGTGTAAGATGACCTTGAGGCAAGTTGCTACATGTGAATAATGTAAAGATACTTGAGTGTTTATTTTATGCAGATATAAATTTTGCTTATGTATTTACCTGTCAGCTGAGCTTAATATCTTTATTTTTTAGTTTGATACTGTTTTGTAGTTTATATATGAGCAGATTTTATATGCAAGTTCTTTAAAAACTGTTTTATAGACACCATCATTTATACTGTGGAAACTAAAACAATATTAGAAAATGTTATAAAAACATATTTACTGTAGAGGCTTTTATTTCCATATTTCTTATAATTTAACTATTGCAGATCAAAATCAGAGGTATATAAAAAAATAACATTTCAAGTCTATTTTTGTCTTCTACAAGTCACTGTCCAACAAGCTTTTCATTCGAAATCATAACTCATCAGCTGGACCAGACAATGGAGACAAAATATTCTATAATACACTATTTATGTATGCAGTAGAATAAGTTAAATGCTGAACCCTGGCAAAATATTAGAAAACAATAGGCCAAAATGGGCATATTAACCCTATCACCCTGAGAACCATTTATTGTTCATGACACAAGGTTTTAGTGTCTTGCATTCAATATTTTATTGAACTGTTTTTTGTTTATGTTATCCCAATTAGAGTATCATAGAATCTAAGCTAATAATCCATATTTTAATAGTATACAAGTTTTAAGTTCTTAATTATACAAGGCAGTATTTAAAAAAATCCTGAATATCCATTAGTGTGACCCACATGACACATTTTGTCTTAGCATGTCATCATACCTCGAAAATGTATGAAATTAAATGTAAAATACTCTCTATAAAGTGTTATTGCTCAGACAAACCATAATTTTTATAGCCTTCAATTTTGTTTGGTTACAGAGCTATCAAATGGAAAATCAGACTCCTCCTGCCACACCCACGTGTCACATCCTGTCTTTCACAATTCGTTGATATTTCTCTCTTACGTTTCATTATATATTACCTATAACCAATAGAAATTCAAGGTTTTCATCTATCAAATGATGTATTGTATAACATTGTATTCTCAGTAGAATATCATCAATTTAACTCACAGTTCCTGTGGGAAAGTTAACGACTAGCTTGGATGAATTTGTAATCGCTCTTGTCGCATAGTTAGAAAGCCAGGAAAATTTTGATAGGTAAGTGAATTTGTCTACTTTTTGCATGTTATTAGTCAGTATTCTTTAGTGCATTATTTAATTAAAGAAAAATTATTAAGTGCATTACTATCTAGAGTATAAAAAATTAGGGTTAACTCTCTTCAAAACCGAGAGCAAGAAAAAAGAAGATTGGGTAAGTACTTTATTTCTTGTTTTTCATATTTATTCCTTATTAATTATTGTAAAGTAACTAAAATCTAATAGTACGGGTCTTTTTAAGTTATTTAAGACTAGATTAGGTAAAATAAGTAATAATAATATAATTAAAATGGTTCACGAGGCACGAACAAGAGTAGCTCGTGGGTAATGTAATACGGTAGCGTAACATGAGCTGCACATTCCCCATGTGAGTTACAACTTATAATGGTGAGGATAGTAGTTAGACATGGTTCAAAGGGCAATAAAACAATAAAATTTAATTATAAATAGATGTATACTCTTACAAACGTAGAGCTCCTTGGGATAAACGAATGTAGTTTCATGTTATAATTTGAAGTCATTTTAGAAAAAAAATAGGGGAATTTAGGTTTATTTTGATTTTTTTTTG
>NW_013666854.1:250759-265267 GCF_000517525.1 Limulus polyphemus | reverse complement strand
TATGAAAAGTGACCCGAAAAATGGCGCTAACTCGGTAACCCATGGCCCAATTTTAACGAAATTAGTTTTATTCTGTTTCTTTTCTCATTTCATTACAAGTATGGCACTATTGTGCACCATTTTTGCTGTATTTAATTACAGACAAGCACACACACACAAACAAACAAACAATCTCAGAGTTTTAGTACTATGTAAATTAAGAAGGCTGTATTAAATATCATACTTAATAGTTGTATTTTTTTATACCAAAATGAGTGGTATGGTACTGGTTTATATAACTAGAATATGCTGCTGTAAAACATGTAACTCTTATAATGTTGGTTTGGCATGACTTGATGGTTATGATGCTCGATTTGCTATCTGAAAGGATCAAAACCCATAGCCCAACAAGTTCATCCCTTTCAGCCATGGTAGTGTTAAAATATGATAGTCAGTCCACTATTCATTGGTGAAAGAGTAGCCCAAGAGTTGGAGGTAGGTGGTTTGACTACCTTCGTTTTCTTCTAGTCTATCACTACAAAATTAGGGACAACTGGCACAGGCAGCCCTCAAGTAGATTTCCACAAATTTTAACAAACCAATAACTTTATGTTGTATGTTAAAAAGAACACATTTTTAAGATCCTTTGATGGCAAATGAAGAAATACTTCAAAGAAGTAGTTGAACACCTCCAGTTAAGTTAAACTGAGAAAATATGAGTAATATATGAATGTTTTGTATTCATACCATAATAATAATGTCTACTATTTTGTCAACAGAGGACACGAAGGAGCTGTGCTGTGTCTACAGTTTGATGAATCTAAGATCATATCCGGTTCTTGTGACCGCACAATTAAGGTAACCTGATATTGAACTTTTTTTAAAGCTGTACATCATTTTATAGTACCAACTTTTGAAGGTGTTAGTAAAATGGTTGCATTGTACACTAGAGAGCTTGGTATTATTGAAATTTAGAAAGTTTTTCGCCACTATACTTTTGCAGTTTTATTTTAATTGTTTTTCCAGTATTCTCTATTTTCACACCATTATGAAACTTTAGATAAATATTTTAAATTTTTAGGCTTTGAAATCTGATCTGCAATTTTTTAACTTTTATAAAACTTCCATTGTTTGGAACAAGCATACAGTTTGAAGATGAACAGTATTGCCATGTTTTGATGACTTAGATTCATTTTAAGTTTAATAATAATCAGATTTCCTTGAATTTGTAATTGCCACTCATTCTCAGCTTGACTAAATTTCACAAAGTTGTTGGTTGTGATAACAATATTACATTTTAGAGCAACATGTTGTGCCATAATTTTGAGTTCTCAGGCTTACCAGAAATTTGTTCTTTTGTAGAAGAAGACAGAGTACATAGTAGTGAAGCCTACATATTCCTCTGTACAGGCATCACAAGTAAATTTGTAAATGATAAACAACCACTTATTTTTAGTGATGACATATTCAAAATACAAAAACGATTTCTTATTCTGACAGCAGAAAGCAACCTTCCAGTGCATGTCAAGATTCACAATTTAATTCTAACTCTATTTCAACAATTTTTATACTCAAAAATATTTAAGAATTGATATTTTGTAACTTTGAGATCTCCTGGTTAGGGGTGCACATTTAGCTCATGTGCACCTATCCATACCTTATTTGTAGGTCCTACATATGGCTCCATTTTTATGCTAGTCAGTCTTTGGCTATCTTTCTAACTGATTTCAGTCCAGGGTGGAGGCTGTTTGTCAACACTTCTCCCTTTTCATCAGAGATCTCGCAACCTTCCCTTTTCACATTCCTGTATCTCTACCACTTCCTTTTGCCCCTATTGCCTGTTCCTCTATCCTGGGTCTTGGTGGCTAACTGTAAAATTGCTCAGCCCCATGTCTCTTACCAACAATAGTACAGGTGTCTATATGGTAGATTCTGGGCATAGTCAGAGTACTTTTGACCAGATTTGTGCATCTAAGGAGTAGTATCACTTCAGATTTTTGAGTGCTTCATTTGTTATCCAAAGGATTTTCCTTTCATTTTCTAACTCTGCCTCACTTATCCCCAAATTACATTCCCTTCCCTCATCTTCCATATCCAGTTTCCTATCAGGATCTTTCCAAAAAAGTTTGGGCTTTTCATCTCCAGCAAATTATCAAATCCACCAATCACTCTTCTATGGGGTTCTATTCCCAGTTGTTCATAGTTCTAAAGAAGACTTGGTACTGGCACCCTGTCATAAATTTTTCCAGTCTCAACCACTTCATAGACCTTCCTCACTATTCGATGGGCATTTATCCCGGGTCTCTGGGTGACAAAGATGGATGCCTCAGATGCTTACCTTCTCATCCCTTTCTCTTCATCATTCAGATGCTTCCTTCATTTTGCCCACAAAGATCATATTTCTCAATTTTGTGCTCTTTCTTTTTGTCTGTCTTACACACCCTATGTATTTGTTTGGGTGGTCAAAGCCTTTACCCGAATTCTTCATTCTCACAAATTGTGGTTTCATCATTATATGGATGACTGGATTATTTTAGCTCCATCTGAACAAACATCTCACACACCCATACAGTTACTTCTTGAGAGGTGGCTCGTGTGGGTTGGCTACTCATGTTGGAGAAGTCCTTTTCTCATCTCAATACAATACCTTATCCATTTGGGAGTGTCTTCAACTACTATTTCAGTCATGCCCAGCCTGCTCCTCTTTGGTTGAGGTTGATAGAGTTATCAGAACTCAAATCTCAATCCTTGACTTCTCTTACTGCATGAAAATATCTTTCTCTTTTGGTGACTTGGATCTTCCATGGAAGACATCATTCCTTTGGGTTGTGCATACATGCAAACTCTTCTATGGGTGTTACACAAGCAATGGAATCTTGCTCAGGATCCTTTGGAGTTGGTTATCCTACCTCCTCCCTCACCACATGTCATTTTTACCAGGGACAACACCACTGTAGGTGTTCCTCTTACACCTCTCCCTTTTGTTTCATTCCTTTTGGCTACTTCATCCACTTTGTCCTAGATTCACACTTATTTTCCTTCCTTCCATTCTGTTCATGATCTCTGGTGCTATGTTCCCATTCTCACTTCTTTCTCCATTGGAACCCTTCTTCTACCCAAGACATTTCCCCTGTCACCCTTATGAATTATTTGGTTGGTTTATTCTTCTTTGTCACCCACGGGAGGAAATCATTCAGACTGACATGTGGACCACACCACACTCTGTTTCTCATTATCTTCATTATGTAGCCATCTCTTCCTCATTGGGATACTGAGTACTGCCTATTACCATCCTACACACCTCAGTTTAACTGTGAGTGGGTAAGTAATTTTTCTCAAGACTGCTAGAGGTTTCCTTGCAGCATTTTGCATCATAAACATGTCCAACGCATGGACTATCATGAGTAAAGCAGTTTCCTGTCCCTCCTATCATGGTTAAATAAATTGGGACTGGCCTTCTTTTCAAAATAGGGTTTTGTGATCACCCACTGCACTTTCTCCAGTTTTGTGTGCCTTTGGACTCCCTACCCAGTCATGAGGAGTATGGTAGTCCTTGCCACTTTTGTTTTCAAAAATTAATGTTCATTCCTTTTTTTTGCATGTTATAATAGGTTTAGACCAATAGACTTTAATAATATTTTCTGTTGAGCAATCTCAACGTTTTATAAACTTACTGTGTTGATTAGAAAAATAATAATCTTATGATCTAATGAAAGAGACCACTGCAGCTTTTCAATATTCAGGCAACTTCTGATTATTAGTTGAACATTACTCCCTCCACAGTTAGTTAGCTAAGTTAATCACCCATGTTTGTAACATGCCCAAACCTTAATGAAGGTCATTTATGATGTTAATAATTGTATCATTAACCTCTTAAGCTTCCATGCCATGTATATTCTATAAGATATCAACTGAAGACCCCTGTAGGAAACTGTAACTTTGATTAATGCATGTAAATAAGTAGCCCATGACCCAAGATATAAAATTTATAGGTTTGTGTCCAAAAACAATAAGACTGACACAACTGTAACGTGTACTGGAATTGTTTGGGCATGGCCACAACCAAGATTTGTACCATAGTTGAGATGAGATGCAGTCTCCCAAGGGTGTACCCCTATGGAGCCCTTGCCATCGGATGTCACACTCCATGAACTTGCCATTTAGACACTTTTGAAGGAAGCTCAACTAGGTTTAATTTTGCCTTGTCTAAGAATGAAGTTATTTCAAGTGCAAGTGCATAGGGGGGTTACTGCATGTGGAGGTTGTGCCACCCTTCTGTTGGTAGAAGGCTATTGTCATATGATGATGTCATCTTGCACCAGCACAGTTACATCAAACACGGGAATTTAGGTAGGAGTTAGCTCAAGTTTAGTGGCATGCAAATATTCTGGGCATGAGGGAAATAACCTTTCTGTTTACAGAGGTGAGTATCTATCCAAAATACATTTTCAGATTAGAAAGATGTTAACTTTCAGGTGTTGTTTTTCAGTTATAGATTAATTTATGCTGGCTGTGTGGAGATAGATGTAGGCTCCACCACTAAGTGGTAGTCTACTAGTGTCCTCTGGTAAACCTGAGAACTCATCAATAATTGCAAAGCATATCTCTCCAAAATCACAGTCATTAATTTGGGAGAGTTAGTTGAGCTAAGGATGAGCAACATTTGTGGATTCAAGACAGTTTGATGATTAATAAACTGAAATTGAACTTAAATCTAATTCACCAATACCATTTTTTCTATTACTGTAAATTTGTTGTAGTTTTTAATTCCATCATTTTCTAAATGAATTTCCATACTTCTTACTTATAAGGCAGAAGAAAGGGGATACTATGTGGTATAAAGGGTTTGTGATTTTTTATCAGTCAGTGATGAAAAATCATACGATTTGGAGTAGTTTGAAATTAATAACTTAAAGCGTCTTAGTAATTATGTCAGAGTTAAAAAATAAAGTTGTAGATCTAACAAAGTATTAGAAACAAAGTAAAATTACAAAAAAGACCTCAATCTTTTGAATGTGAAATTAGATTTGGAGCAAGTATCAGAATAATACTTTTTTCATATTGAAAGAGAAGGCATTTATATACAACTCACAAGTTTTATGTATGTGTATGGTCTATAGCCTAGTAGTCTTACTTTTGGCTCTAGAAATATCAATCTAATTATATGCTAGTTTGCACAACTCAGTGAGGGCTTATTTGGCCTGACTGTTAGTACTAGACTATTTTATAGTTTTGCATTCATAAAAAAAATGATTGAAATATGTTTTGCTTTAAACCTTTTTTCATTAATTTTTTTTTCTGATGGGAAACACAATTAACCTTGTGTTTTTGTCAATGATGACAATAAATAACAATAGACAGCCACATACTATTATGTTTTTACATGTATGTAGAAAACATGAATTATAGCTAACTCTATACACATTACAGTACATATATTTATTAGGTTTGAAATTGAGGCAGTAAGTTTTTTTTGTATCATAGCGTTGTTCATCTATATGCAACCTTACATTTTACATAGACAAAAATAAAATCAGTTTTTCAAGCCTTAAAACTTCATTCAGTATGCATAGATTTGTATTCAATATTATTGCTTCATGTAATTGTAGATATGGAAGTTGACCAGAGGGCGATGCATTATGACTTTACATGGACATCAGGATGCAGTTACATGTTTGCAATTTGATACTTCAAAAATAGTGAGTGGATCATTGGACAGGACCATCAAATTCTGGAATTTAACTAATGGTGAATGTCTTAGTACTTTAGATTGGATGAAATCTGAAGGGCACACAGGAGTGGTCAGGTAAATATATGGCTAAGTGAACAAACTCCGACAAGTTTAATAAATTTACTTAAAGATTTAATTAATGTAGATTTTTATTTAGTCTTTTGTACCCAGCATATTATAAAAATAGCCTTCTTTTAGTATCTTTCATTAAACCTTAAAAATTAACTTAATGCTCTAAATTCAACCCTGTTACAGTCTTGTATTTTGTGTTGTGAATTAGGTGTCTTCAAGCAGATAGATGGAAGATAGTGAGTGCTGGAGATGATAAGACACTGAAGGTAAATATTCATCATTCATTTTCTTTATTTTGAATGTACACTAAATTTCCGATATGGTACATTATCTCCTCTCACATAAATAGCTATTCTCGTTCAGTACTGCCTTCTCTTTGGGAAAATTGTTTCGCATGCTACAAGCCTTGAAATCTCACGTATCTTATGTTCAACATGGTTCAAATGTGCTCTAATGTAAATCATCATCTCACAACCCTCCACCAATAGTAGCGTGACACCCTCCTGATGCATGTGACTCCCTCTATTGGCTCTATTGCTTTTGGGGATGTGGTCTTCTATAGAAGCTCTTATCCCCTTGGGTCAGGTGCATATGATGTCTTTTCAGTAGGTCCTGCATGACCAGTGGAACCTTGCGAGGGATCCATTAGAGGCTCCTATTTTCCTTCCTCCTTCCCTTGTTGACGATCTGCATTGTTGGCTGGACAGAGCTCACATGTCAGATGGGGTTCCACTTCCTCCCATGCATCTGTATTTGCATATCTTCACAGACGCTTCTCTCCAGGGCTGGGGGGCATATGTTGATCAGCAGGAATTTTCAGGTCTGAGGTCTCCGGCCAAGCAATCTTACCTTATCAACATCCTGAAAATTCTGACTGTACATCGTGCTTTGGATCATTTTCTTCATCTTGCCAGGAACTGTGTGGTTATGATTCAATCTGAAAATTCTGTGGTGATGGCTTATATCATTCATCAAGGTAGCCCTCGTTCTTGTTCCCTTTGTGGTTGAACCTTGGATCTCCCTTTTTGGGCCCACATGCTCTGTATTCGTATCCTTGTGTGCCATGTTCCAGGTGCATTCAGTCTTATCACAGATCGTCTTTCCCTTCCCAACGAAGTTTATCCAATGGAGTGGTCTCTTGATCCTTTTGTTTTCCAGTGGCTATGCTCTCTGGGAAGTACTCCTCACCTGGATGCTATTGCTATACCCCTCAGTACCAAATTACCTCAGTTTTGGTCTCCGGTTCCCCATCCACTTGCACTGGCTGTTGATGCGTTCAGTAAGGATTGGACCAACAAATACCTTTTTGTGTATCCTCTCACCTGTCTTCTTCCCATAGTGATTTTGATCATCCAAGCCAATCTGTGTCAGGTCCTTCTGATTGCCTCTTACTGGCCGACACAACCTGTGTGTCCGCAGCTTCTGCAGCTCCAATCTGCCTCACCATTACCTCTTCCTCTTACTCCATTTCTTCTACATCAACCTCAGTCACCAGCATTTTCATCCAGCCCTTCCTTGCTACATTTTAGCTCATTTCATTCACCCTTCCTCTATGGATGTTTATCAACTTAAGTGGAATGTTTTCTGACAATAGTTTTTGGGTCAGGAGTTTTCACCTGCTTGACTTACTGTTCCTCTTCTTATGGATTTACTCACTTGGCTCTTTGATCAGGGAGCTTCAGTCTCCTCGATCACAAGTTATCAGGCTGCCTTATCCTACACGTTTTGTTTTTCCCGGGACCGTAAAGTTTTTATCTACCTTCTCCCTATTGTTTCATTTCTTTCAGATTCATTGTTCTCCTTGTTCTGCAGTCCTTCCAGATTGAGATGTCAATTTGGTTATTCACTGCCTCACTTTGTTTCTGTTTGAACCTCTGTCCTCATATTTGATTTTTCATTTATCCCTTATGACTTATTTCCTTCTCCTCTTGGCCTGTGGACATCATAGGTTGGCATTATTTGCCATCAATGTTTCACATACCCTTTATCATATCATATATATTCTCCTCTATCCAGGTCCCTCTTTCCCTCCTTCTCTATTTCCTAATTCTCACCGATTTCCCTTTCTTCCATTTCCCACCTATATCCTAGGTCTGATCTGGATAAACTACGATGTGCTGTATGTGCTCTTCATTGTTATATTGCCTACATGCCGTTCTTGCCTCTTCATTCCTTGGCAGATTTCCTCTGTTTGTGACCTTTCTTCTTCCACCCTTACCATTTGGGTTTGGCTTTTATTTTGATTGGCTTATACTTCTTTGTTTTCTCACCTGTAATTTGTTCCAGTTGTCTTCTCATCAGATTAGGCACCTTATCTTTTTCTTGGTGTCTCATCTCCATTGTCCCTTGGACGAAATTCTTCAACTGTCACATGGACCACATTCATTCATTTCTCATTATCTGCACCAGATCTCTGTTTCTTTATCGTGAGGTTATCATCTTCCACCTGTGGCCATTGTTCAGACTTCGGTGAGACTGTGACTGGGTAAGTTAAGGTATCTTTTGTATACCTCTTATTTTTCAGGGACATTTCTCTTTTCTTTCTTTTGTTGATCCTGTGGTGATTTGTACCTGGCCAGATATACTTCAAATAGTCAAATATGCACAGTCAGGCCATTTGTATTTCATATTTATAATTTCCATGGCCACTCAACATTCACTGTTGAGATGGAATGTTCCACAAGATCACTTGTAGGTTTTTCCTCATGATATTGATATACTTCATTAATATGCCTGTTCCATACCATACTCACCCATGGATTTCCTGGGTAAAGCAGAAATGGATAGCTGCTCATCCCTACCATTCAGTCGATTGAATAAATCAGGTATGGTGCTTTTCAAAATAGGGTGCTCGTGATTACACGTTGCACCATCTCCAGTGTAGGTGTTCCTCCGGACTCTTCACCTCATTTTCTTCCAGTGGAGTATGGGAGTCTTTACCACTTTCCATTTCCAAGCTGCTGGGGTGGTGGATCATAGAGGCATCCTCCTGAATGTGATAATGATATACGATACAAAGAATGATGTTGAGAGTAGGGCAGTGGTGTTCTTCTGGTGTAAATGATGAGATGTCCTCCATTCTGATGCTCCATCTCTATACAAGTTTATCCAAGGGGATGTTGTACCATTAGAGTGAGCCATGGAAATTGCAGTTCACCTCTTCAATTGGGATTCTTCATCCTACTCCTATGTGGATGTCAGTTCCCAGTGGTTGGGTTTTGTATTCTGAGCTCAACCAATCAACAAAATTCTCACACATTTTACAGGTGTCTGTGTCTTCACTCAATTATATTCTTGTTCACTTCACTCATGTTGTGGGTCACAGTGGTAGCACTTGCAGATTAATACAGCCTTCTTCTTTTCTATTCTCACATGGATTTTGGTGTCTGGTGGCTGGGTTTTGGATTGTAGTTGATTTACTGATGGTATGATCCTCATCCTACCCCCTCTTGGATGTTGGTTCCTGGCAGATGGGTTTTGGATGCAGTTGACTTGCTGTGTACAGTATGTCAGTCATGCCTTAGCCACTCTACACCTTGGGATACATCCTTTTTACTCTCACCCATATTACTGTCATTTACGGGATTGAGATTCAGATATCAGATTGTTTCGGATCCTTATCCACCCACTGTTCTCTTCCTTTTGAATGTGCACCTCCCATTTTCTGTCCATGTCTATAACATCTTTTTCCACACTTTGCGAAGAGTATACCTGGTACAGAAGTGGTGCAGTTTCCCACGTATGGTCCTCTACTATGAGGATCTAGTCTTTTAGAGTGTCCTTCAGACACTTTTGAAGGATGCTTCTTTCTTTCCCTCGCACAGGTCCCTCCACCTATTCAATGTGGGGTTCTAGCTATGTAATGTACCGTATAATTTTCTTTTCTGAAAATATATTTCTGATAGGGACTTACCTTTTTTCAAACTTCCCACCCTTCCTCCTCATTGAAAACTGGTGCTTCCATTTTCTGCCAAAACTCGAAGTGATAGTTCGGTAGAATCGAATAGAGGGAAATTCAGCCTGATGGTATGCTAAAGTAAACTGATCTGAAGCCAGTGGAGGGAGAGGCATGCTAGCACCTTCAACCCCAAGACTGAATGCACGAGAAGTGATAGTTTGGTAGAATCGAATAGAGGGAGTCACATGCATCAGGAGGGTGTGTCACACTCCTTTTGGTGGAGGGTTGTCACGTAATCAGTTACATGCGAGAAGCAGTTGAACCATGTTGAACGTAGGGTACCTGAAAGCTCAAGGCTTGTGGCATGCGAAAAAAAAAAAAAAATTCATATAGAGGGCAGCACTAAACAAAACAGCTGTTTATGTGAGGCAGGTAAGTATGTATGGGAAATAAACTTTCAGTATAGGAAAATTATAACTTTCATGTGAATTCCATAATGCACTGCCAGAAAAAAAAATTATACTGGTCAGCCAGTTATAGTTAATATGCCAGAAGAGATGAAGAAAAATGTATATTGGGTGCAACATTAGAGGTATGAGTGTGTATGAGACAAATTCATATCTATTATAGGTAATTTGTTGAAGAAATTTATAACTGATGGACATGTTAAAGTGAAATATTGTACTGTTGCCCAATATCACTCTTAGGTTTGTATTCAAACTCTGAAACTTATTGTTTTTAAATGAAATAGTCATCTGTCATTAAGTTAGTCATCTAGGACTTTAGTGAAAGCAAGTGCCACAGAGTTTGTATTGTTTCTTAAAAACTTTAAAGTAATCTTCATTGCATTTTTTTAAACCAAGTCCTAACAAAGGAAAAAGTTTACAGCTGAAGTTTTGGAATAGTCCTTAAAAATGATAACTTCATGTAAAATGGATAACATATGAACAATGAACTATCCCACAAGTGAAAAGAATTTCCACCTATTTTCATACACTAATTAATAAAAACTAATTTTGTTTTGTAAATAAACACCCCTCTAATTACATGACTGTTGTTAAACCAACAGCTAGGGAATTACACACTAATATCTGAAATTCCAGTTTTTAAAACAGACAGACCTACCTCTAAGATACAAAATAAAACCTTTCCTTGTTGAGTTCCTCATGCTGTCAAGAAAATGACTAAATTCTGAATGTCATTGAAACCATGAAAAGGATGCATTTACTTACTCATAGTTTTCCATTCTCTCATATTCCATATGACTTATTACACATGATAAAGGGAATGTATATAAGTTGTTAACTTTGCTATAGGAATTTCAAAAATCAATGTTAGTTTGACAAAGGTAATTTCAACAATATCTAAACTTGTACAATTACTTTGAAGGCCTTACATGCACAGTCTGCTTCAAGCAATCAGGGTGATTCCATGGTTGCATTGTCAGCTCTTATTGATCAATATATTTGGGTGGTTAATACCAAACTGTCTACTGGAGTCCTTGATGGGTTTCAAAGTTGTTTCAGTGCAGATCTATTACAATTATCTCGTGATTTTGAACAAGATCGACCTTTTACTCAGACCTGTTCCTCTTCAATTCTGCACATCATAATTGTCAGCTATCCATAATCCTGAAAAAGCTTCTTCAGGTTTGATTACTCTTTCCTCTTAGGTATGTTCTATTTTAAACCTTGAAACAATTTCTCTTACACCTAAGGGTAATAATATTAGACAATTAGTGCTTTAATCTCTACCACCTTCTTCTGATATTGGGGCTGTTGCTTTTAGAAAGTGGTAAAATATCAGTAAACTTCATATTGTAATACTCATATGACTTACTCAACTTCTTTGCCCTTAGATTGGTTATTTTCTTTTTATATTCACCAATTTTCAGTTTTCTGCTTTATGCACTATGATTTGGCATGTTTTGAGATTTCTTCTTCTTCATGGTTATTACCTGTTCTTGTTCTCCTTATTCTTCAAATATCTACCATGCAGTCTTCATGAACTGTTGGTCTCAATTATATTATTCCTATTGCCACGTGGCTCTTATTTTCTTATGACACTTTAAACTGTTTTGTTTGTATTTCACTTGAACTGGTTTTTCTGTTGAGGAGAAAAATGCCACCAGGAGTTGGCTTGGGGTTTAGCATCTCCTTTTTTTCTGGTTGTCCATCCTTCTTGAAGGTAATCAGCCAGTAATTTTTGTTCTCCTGCTTTACCTTCTTTTTGTAATTCTCAGTTGACACATGCTATATCTTCTCATTTTGAGTGGCCTATTATCAACCCTCTCATTGACTCTCTTTTATTCTGAGTACTCTTGGATCATTTCTTCATCTGTGAGACCCTTGGTTTCTACAGCTAATTCAGTTTGGTCTTCACTTTAACCTCCGGCATCCTCCTTCTGTTGGATCATTTCTTCATCTGTGGGACCCTTGGTTTCTACAGCTCATTCAGTTTGGTCTTCACTTTAACCTTCGGCATCCTCCTTCTGTTGGATCATTTCTTCATCTGTGGGACCCTTGGTTTCTACAGCTCATTCAGTTTGGTCTTCACTTTAACCTCCGGCATCCTCCTTCTGTTTTTTTTCTTTTCCTTTGGATCCTGTTTGCATACAACTTTTGGATCAGACACTCTCAGATCTTTATCTGAAAGGAACAATCGATATCATTCATCATGCTTCACAGCTTTTTACTCCCGTCTCTTTATAGCTAAAAAAACCAAAAGCAGAGTGGAAACCTATCATAGCCCTATCTCAAATTAGTCTTTACCTTGATACAACTCCTTTCAAAATGGAAAACATAAGGATTATTATGGAAATTTGTTTGTCGAAGCTTTGAAGGACAAAGGTAGATGTACAAGAGGGTTATCTTCCTATTCCTATTCATCCTTCAGCATATCATGTTCTTTGTTTTTGTCATTGAGATGTAGGGTATCAGTTCATTGTCCTTCCCTTTGGCTCCAAGCATTTTCTGTCGAGTTGTCAAAACATTTATTGGTCTTCTTTCTCCTCTTACCTTAACATCCACTTTTATATGAACAAGCGGCTTATTCTTACCCTTTCTTTCACTCAGCATCTTACATACTCACTTGACTACCCAACTGGCTACATCTCTTGAGTGAATCATCCTCAACTTTAAATACTTTTTTGTATCAACACACTGTTTAATACATTTGTGATTTTAGGTCAACATGATTCAAGGAACACTTGAGCCATCTTTTATACATTGGAGTCTCATGTTCACACTCTTCTGTCCTCTACACTTACCTCCAAAGACAGTCTTCATTCTATCTGCTTTGGTGATGATATCCTCACTTCACAGAGTCATTCCCTCTCCAGTTGATCCTAGCGTCTCTGTGGCATCTGGCATCAGCCCATTACTATGGAAGAAAGATCTCTTTTTCTTCATTTTTCTTTGAAGTTTCATTTTTACAGCTACATCTCTCAAAGATTGGAGAGCTGACCAATTAGTGGTATTTGCTAATTAATTAATACACCACACCCTCTACAACCTGTTGAAGCAAAAAAAAGTATATGCTTGTTGTCTTAACCTTTTCAATCATTGCAATATTCTAACAATATTCTGATGATGACAGAACCTTGTCGAAACATTGTACATTTGCTGTTATGTTAAAATTATATCAAATTTTTTTTTCATTACCCATTCAAGCCATCTCCAAGCATCATTATAGTGTGTGTATATATATTCCTGTGTCTGTTTAAGCTACTTAAACCTGATGATGACAAAACCTTCTCCAAACATACATTTGCTACAGTGTTAAACATTTAATAAAGTTTTCTTTGTTACCAAATCAACCGATCTCTAAACTGTATAAGCTTACCTATTTTATTTCAATTTATCTGATGTCTTCTCACTGAAGACAATTTGTGTTGTTTTCAAATAGATGTAATTTAACAAACAAACACTTTCATAATTCACAAGAAAAGTGACATTTACAGAAACTGAAAAAACAAAAACTTTTAAACCTATATGCATTTACTCTGTTGATACGCTAGTCTAATTTTTGTTCTATTTAAACTCTCTTTATAGCTATTTTCAAAATTGTGTTGTATTATTAAATTGTTAAACCACTTGATGTTGCACCATAACATAGTTTCAAACAAGATCTGTACAAGAACTAAGGGACGTGCTTGAAAATCAAGAATTGGATAATATATTCTCAAGGGTAGTAGATTCTTAGTAAAAATAAAGTTCTTCTTTGGGATGGATGGGAAAATGATTAAAATATCGACAAGTAGATTATTTTATCTACAGGTAAAACTCTTTGCAGCTGTGTAGAAATGAAAATATGATTCTGACAAGGTACCTTACTTCATCTCACATACATAGCTATTCTCATTCAGTGCTGCCCTCTATTTGCAAACCTCTACCAGTAGTAGTGCCACACACCCACGTGACTTGTGTGACTCCCTCTTTGCTATTCTACTTAACTATCATTTCTCATTTTGCAGTGCTTGTGTTCAGACGTTTAGTTTGTGCTATCTTCAAGTTGTTTTTTTTTTTTTATCTTCGTATCATTTTCTGTCACCAAGTTTATGATTTATTATACAATAGTGATATTTGTAACTTATTCCAAAGTGGAATTATTTTATATTTCTACCCAGTTATGGAACTTAATGCTTCATTACAAATTTTCTCTACTTTTTATTTCTTTCTGCAAACGCAATTGTGTTTTATTATTCATTTTCAATATGAATTCCAAATTCTAAGTTACCACTTCGGAGGTTATATCTTCTATCAGCACATTTGTTGTTGTTGTTCGTCCTTCGAAGTTCGAAGAAGACCACGACATCATTTGGTCTATC
>NW_013666854.1:249556-250287 GCF_000517525.1 Limulus polyphemus | reverse complement strand
AGTCCATGTTTCACTGGCATATAGTAGGATGCTCAATACCACTGCCTGATAGACCTTCAGCTTGGTGGTTAGTCTGAGCCCTCTCCGCTCCCACACACTGCGACGGAGCCTTCCGAAAGCAGAGCTCGCACGTGCGATCTGGTGGTCAACCTCTATGTCGATGTTAGTGTCCTTCGTGAGCGTGCTTCCAAGATAACGAAAACTCTCAACCGTCTCCAGGTTCACACCGTCAATGGATAATTCTGGATCAACTAGAGATCGACAAGTAGCGGGCTGAAGCACAACCTTCGTCTTGGAGGTGTTAATTGTAAGACCGAAATCGCCACATCCCCTTGCGAAGCAGTCAAGCTCCTGTTGCATCGTTTCCACTGAAGTCCCACTCAGCACACAATCATCAGCAAACAGGTCCCTGATACTAGTCAAACGAACTTTTGTGCACGCTTGCAAACGGCGAAGATTGAACAGCTTTCCATCCATTCGATATCGCAGGTGTATTCAGCTCAGACCAACCCTGAAGGCGTCTGACAGCAATGCTGATAAATACATACTAAACAGTGTTGGTGCCAACACGCAACCCTGCTTGATGCCACTGGACACAGGAAACTCTATGGATTCTTCTCCGTCACTGAGCACTCTTGCCATCATACCTTCATGGAACTGACGAACTACAGTGACAAACTTCGTGGGACAACCGAACTTGTGCATTATGCGCCAAAGTTCTTCTCTACATA
>NW_013666854.1:244893-249528 GCF_000517525.1 Limulus polyphemus | reverse complement strand
GGGATCAGCATCAGCATCTGCAATGGCATTCGTGATGGTATATTCCAGTTCCTTCCGAAACGCCTCAGCAACTTCAGGAATCTTCAGCCGGGCAACATTCAATCTCCTTAACATTTTTTGACCTTGAGGTCTTCTGCATGGCACAACTCTTACAACCAGTTTGGAAATGATCAAACGGTGGTCAGTCCAGCACTCTGCCCCACACACGGCTTTTGTTACCCTCACGTCGCGCGCATCATTCTTTTGAGTAATGACATAGTCAATCAGGTGCCAATGTTTTGAATGTGAGTGTATCCAGGATGTCCTGTTGCGAGTGGGCAAGCGAAAGAGAGTATTCGTGATGGTCAAGTCATGGACGGTGCACGTTTGGAGTAGCAGTAGGCCATTGCTGTTGCATGTTCCAATACCATGCTTCCCAACCACACCCTCCCAGGTCACATGATCTGAGCCTACACGTGCGTTGAAGTCAATAAGAATGACTAGCTTATCGTACCTTGGAATGGAAGTGATGACAGACTCGAGGTCTTCGTAAAACATGTCCTTTGTTTCGTCTTGATTAGTCATCGTTGGAGCATAGGCACTTATGAGCGTCATGTTCTTATTGTTCATTAACGGTAGTCGCAGCGTCATCAGACGGTCATTGATACCTTCAGGCATGTGTGGTAGATCAGATCGGATAGCAAAGCCTACTCCTGCTTCGCGCCCTTCATTGGTGTTACGACCACTCCAGTAAAACGTATATCCCGTGCCCACCTCGGAAAGTTGACCCTTGTCAGCTAAGCGAGTCTCACTGAGTGAAACTATATCCAAGTGGTACCTTGCCAGCTCTTTTGCAATAAGTGCAGTTCTATGCTCCGGTCTGTCTGTTCTCGAGCCATCCACAAGAGTTCTTATGTTCCAGGTGCCCAATTTAAGCACCTTAAATTTCGATTTTTCAGTTGTTCGACTGTTATGTGGGACCTCTGCCAGCCGCGGTTTGCTAGCCAGAGTGGATTTGAGACAGGGCGGTCATCCACTGCATCCTGATCTATCCCCAGTTGTCTTGACTTGTTCTTGCCACTGGATCCGGATGGGAAGGGACGAGAGAGTGAGGTCGACGACTCGTGCAACTCTTCCTCACTATAATTCAAGTCCAGCGCACGTCACGACATCAAACCAAAGTCCTGCGGCGATAGGCCGATGGCAGTGCAGTAGGTGTGGACATCACTGGAAGCTGTAGTCAAAAGCCTGCACGTAGGCGGTCCAGGACACAGGGTCGTTTTTCAACTGATGAGGCAGCAGGGGAGTCCGGCAGCATCCTGGATGACTGAGCAGCCCTTTTTAGGAATGCTCTGCTCACCTCAATTGAGAAGGGGGCTAGAAAAGGTGCCCTAAACATAGGACTTCCTATCTGCCTCGCCGCGCTCTTTCCGCATTGTGGAATGCGCTGGTTACACTTAATTGCGCGGAAGAAATCTGTAACGGTTCAACGGGCAAATGAGCAATGACCAGCAACTTCACATGCTATCAGCACATTTACACAGGCTTCAGTGGCATTGCTCGACTGGAGATTTATTGGCTTTGACTTGTTGGAAGATTGATTGTCAAATGAGCTGATCTTCATCGATCCTCGACTCAAGTATAGGGGCCCACACATTTTGAAGTATGGTCAGCCAACTTTGGAAAGATGTTATACTGTTTTGGTTTTTGAATATTTTTACTGTTAATACACACTTCCTTAAAATCACATAAACTAGAGATGGGGTGTTCTACAAGATCGCTTGTAGATTACTCCTCACAATATCTTTGCTTCATAAGTATGCCCATTCTGGACCGTACTAACCCATGGACTTAATGGGTAAAGAATAAAGACTCCATTCACCTGAAAGTAGGGTGTGGTGTTCTGCTGGTGTAGATGATGAGATGTCTTCCGAATTGGTGATCCATCTTTGCACAGGTTTGTCCAAGGGGATGTTGTAGCTTTGGAGTGTGCTGTCATAATGATTGGGATCCTTCATCCAACCCCTGCATGGAGGTTAACTCCTGGCGGTTGTGTTTGGACTTAGAGCTGAACCAATCAACATATTGTCCACATTCATTTTGTGCTGATTGGGAATCCTCATCCAACCCCTGCATGGATGTTGGTTCCTGGCAATTGAGTTTTGGATTTAGAGCTGATTCAATCAACATCATGTCCTCACACATGTAGTGCAATTGGGACCTCTCATCCTACACCTGCATGGATGTCAGTTCCTGGCATATGAGTTTTGGATTTAGAAAAAAAACCAATCACCATATGTCCTCACATGTGTGTTCAGGGTGTCCCTGGTCCCTCAATCAATTTGCCTCGAGTGCACTACCCTAGTGTTGAGGGACACGGTAGGTGTACTTGTTAGTTGCCCTACTTCTTCATTATGCACTATTCCTCGTTGTTTTTATGCCGAGGATGTTATTGCATTTGAGGTGTTTCTGGTCTGGTTTCTGTTTTTGAGGTGATCCCACCCTTGAACACCCTATGTCTCATTGACAATGAGAAAAACATGGTTTTTTGAGAAACAATCCAGCAACTTTTATACTTTGACCTTGAATCCTTTTAGAATATTCAACGTTGTTTAATCCTCTCCAGATGGGTCACTTGTCAAAGGCCATGTCATCTCGTTTGTTGACTTGCATTCAAAATTTTATTAAACTAGTATTTCATGAATTTATGTCAATAAGTTTGGTATCAAACTGTAGATTATAATTCAAATTTTAGTATTATACATTATTTAGTTTCTTAATTTAAAAGTAAATATTAAAAAAACACAGTTAAACATTGATTTTTGTGTGTCACGTGGTATGTTAAATGCAGCACTGGTTCAAATGAGATGTTTGTGATGTCAAAATATTGAGTCTATAGTTTCATACAAATTATGAACTCAAATTACTGATATTGAAAAGGTAGAGTATAAAATAAGAACCTCATATCTTTTCTATTTGCTGCAATATCACTCATGTACTGAGTCAAACACAGTGGCCCCACCCACCTCTTTCCATTTTTGGAAACAGTCCATCATATACACTTACATCTATAAATGATATGTGAATAGCCAATCGAAAGCTCAAAATGTCCCCCTAGTGGCTTTCTCAGCCATTTTCTTGTGTTAGGACACCATCTCGTTCTTTCTAACCAAGATTTCAAGGAAGTAGGTTGTCTTTAGTCTGCTTGAAAGTTCATATTTTTTTAGACCCAAATACAGCTTAGTTATTAAGCTTGATAAATTATAGTGGAATTCTATGGTATTGATATATTAACTTATAATTTTTTGGTTATTCAACTGTATATATAAAACATAAAAAAACATTATTTCATTTCATATCCTCCATGTGCAAAATTTTAAGGAGCTTAGCAACCTATGTCAAGCAGCAACCAAGTACAAAGGTCTTAACTAGAAGAGATAATTGTTTGCTTTACTTCTTTATTTACTGTTCTATGTTTTAAGGAAAATAAGTTTAAGGACTTATTTCTAAATATTAATAATCTATATACATAATTTGTTGTCATTCTATAACAAAGGAGGCATAATTTATATTTATTTCCTAATTATCTATGGTGGATACAAGATCAATCAAATCTACCAAATTCATACAGAGATTCATTAGTGAAAATAACAGATAAAATATAAAGTTTTTTTCTTAAGAAACGTTTGATAACTGTCTGGACATTATAAAGATTTTGCATTTTACATTTGAAAATTTTGTGGTGCATAGAAGTACTTTTAGTCTTAAAATGAAAATTAATTTGCATGTTGGATAGGCAACATGCGAAAAAGAAAAAAAAGGTACGAGAAAAACTTTGCTTAACAAACCTTAAGACTTAGTAAAAAAAATATTTGATATTTTGTGTATGAAAGCATTGTAATGTTTACTGATAATATGCCAAATTTCCTTAACATATACTTACTAATTTAAAGATTATAGCATGAAAACTATAACAAGCACAAAATGGTTAGAAGGTTGGTCTAAGGGACCGAGCCTGTGCTGAAAGAGTTAAAGTGTCAATCTGCCAAGATTATTTGAGGTTGACTCGATAGGCTAGGAGTAATTAACTAACAGGCTTTACAAAATAGAAATAAGATTAAGTTCAATTTTGACCCCCTTAGGACATTCCCCATAGTTCATAATGTTTACATATAAATTTTGGTTGAGATTGATCCAGTAGGCTTGGAGAAGTTAGGGTGCACACATTTCTTCTTTATATATATAGATTGTAATTACAATCACTGTCCAACCATTTTCTCTCATTAGGATGTGCTCCTCTCAAGTACAGAAGTGGTGTGGTGTCCCATGTATAATCCTTTTATTAAAGGGTCCCCTCGTTAGGGTGTTCTTCAGGTGCTTCTACTTTCTCCCTTGCATTGGTGCTACACATATTCAGTTATATAATCATTGAAAAACTTGGTAGTAAATCATTTTGCTACAATTAAATATAACAAATGAAAGACTTATTGTTAAACCAATCATTTTAATATTATAGTAACTATTTAAAATAGCAACATTTACCATTTTATGATTGCCTATAGAAAATCACCTGAAGTACAAAACATTAAAAACAAATTACGTATTCCTAATTATAAAAAAATCTAAAGTCTACACCTCAATTACTATCTTAGCATT
>NW_013666854.1:228315-243893 GCF_000517525.1 Limulus polyphemus | reverse complement strand
ACAAAACATTAAAAACAAATTACGTATTCCTAATTATAAAAAAAAATCTAAAGTCTACACCTCAATTCATATCTTAGCATTGCAAAAGAGGATACCTGTTTTTGATTATTATTATTTTTTAACTCTTCACTTATACAGTCATGGCTTTGTTGTTGATCCTTTGTCTAAGAAGTTAGATCCTCTTCACAGATGACTCAAGTAATAGCCAATTTTGCAGATGATCTTTTCTGGCTGTTTATCAGTCACATTGGGCTACCTTCTGGAGTTGGTACATGTCTTGCTTATCTCCAACTCTTCAACAAATTGTTTCTTTCTTTATGTATTTGTTTCATAACTGTGGCCTCTAAGCTCCTTCCACTGCTGGTTGCCTTATCTTCCAATTCCTTTTTGTTTCCATTATCAAAGACCTCTTCTGAACCTTTTGTCTTCAATGACCCTGAATTCCTGGTGATTGTCTTAAATTGTACATGAGTTTTTCACTTTTGAACCTTTAGCGACTTGTTCACTCTATCATATTTTCTTTCATTACTGGGATCGGGTAAATGATGTTCTGAAATCTATGCTTTTTATGCTCTTTTTACTTTCTTTTTTCAGAAAGCTTTATATTTGTACCCTAATTGTGCCTTCCTACTTAAAACTTGATTTGTGAAAGAAGGTGACCATTGTTTTTCACCAGTTGTGTTTCTACTTTGACTGGTCCCTGATTTTTTTTATGTCTTGTCAAAAATATTCATTGTTATCTTGCACATACTGAATCTTTCAGAGAGTCTTTGAAAAGATTATTGAAACATGCTCTTCAGATCTAGCTCTGGCTACTTTAACAAACTGGTTTCTGAAATTTATCGGTCATGCTTACTAGAATGTTCTCATATATTTTAAAACTAAATTTGGGTTACGTCTCACTAAACTTCACAATGTTTTGGGCATACTGGTCACAGTTCCCTTAGGCAGATATTCTGCAGGCCAGAATGTGGATAAATATGGATATGTTCTTAAACTATATTTTTGCATGTGATTGTGATACCTTAAACCAGATGGAATCCCTAGTAGGTGAGTTATTTTCTGCTACCTGCATTATTTACTTGAATCCACACCTCTGTTGTACATTCTAACCCAGGTATCATTATAAGGTCCAACAGCCCTTTTAATAATTATAGGGGCATCTTGAATTATAGGATCATTAAAAATCAAAATAAATAAATAAATAATGGCCTCCTTATAATATGATACTTTTTGTTTGAATGGATTCATCCAGTTGGGATCTTTAATTGTTACACATTGTTAGACAAAATTCCTCTCTTTTTACTCATGGTCCTTAAAAGGATGAAGCCCTCTGGAAATGAACAGAGGATACCATCTGGTGGCTAAGGATGCCTCAGCAAGTACCTTTCTCACCTCTGTATCACATCATTGCATAATATTTAGTACTTAAGATACTGAACATGAGAAGACCATTCTCCATATGATGTCTTGTTGTTCAAGCCAGGATGAGGAACAACTTACTGCTCTATATTTATCTTTCTTAACATGTTTAACTGTTTGATGTTCCCATTGTACTGTTTTTGAGTTGTAGAGCCCATTCTCTGGTCTTTTTAGGCCTTTTCAATTTTCCCTGGGTGTCCATGGATTTTGTGACTTGGCCATCTGTCAGATGTAGACAGAGTGGCTTTAGTATTGGGAACAAATCCAGTCATCAGCTAAGGGGTGTTAAAAAATAAATCACACTTTTTTCCCCGAAGTAATGACGAACTTGGTAGGACTGCGAATATTGTCACTCGTGAGAAAACGTAATTTAACGTACTCTTGGGTGTTTGACTCTTCAAATTAAATTTTTTGCGAAAACTTTTGAATCATGGTGCTCACTGAAACTCAGGTTTGTGTCACATGTGCTGCCTTCAGATTGGCTCAGAAACTAGTCTCAGACATGCTCCACAAATTCAAGTATTCCAATCGATACATCGCAATGCCAAATTTGAAACATCTGATTAATGTCTCAGAAGTTTTAGAATTGTTGAATTTGAAAGAGTGGTCCGTGAAAAAGTGGTGGAATGTGGATTGGGAACTCTCCAGATTTAAATCCCGCCCAAAATGTCGGAGCTTTCATTCAACAATGCACAGAAGAAATGTTGGATACTTTGCATGAATGCGAGAGACACAAATGTGAAACCTTGATTAGTGTTCTCACTGATGTGCTCACACACCACAGCCACAAAAACAGACATGTTTGTTGAATTGCTGAAATCTTTTGCAAATCGATTAAACCTCATGCGTGAAAACAATGGTGGCCTAATCAAGCGATATTGATACTTGGAATTACTTTTTTTGATTGAATTAAAATCTTATTTTACTTTATTATGCTCTCGGGGAAAAAAGTGTGATTTATTTTGCAACATCCCTTAATTCTCTGAGATTCTTCCACTACTAGTCAAGTTTAACACATTGTAATGTGATCATGACTACTTGTTATACCACCACCTGTGAACACATCTGAGAATGTGATGGTTCCACAGGTAAATGCTTACTGCCTAATTCCTTTTTTTTGCTATATGTTATTTAAAGGATGATGTTGGTTAGAAGACACTCTACTGAGAAGAATGCATTTTCAGAGTATCTTTATTTTATACAGTCTCTTATGAGACTGGATTCCCTTCAACTCTGCTTGATCACATTTTCAATTGTGGTGGTTAGATGGTTATCTTCCTACCTAATAACTGAAATTTTCATGAACCAGTGGTTCTTATAAGTTTCCCCCACCCTTTCTTCCATCTCAGTGTGAGTACTCTGTCTGTTTTGAATTTTATATTTTTATCATTAAAATTTAATTCCAAACAGCTACCACTGAAATCCATTTCCACACACCTCTCCACAATTGGGACATACGTGGTTTCCATCATGATGGCAATTACAAAATCTGGATTATGGTGGGAAACCAGAGCTATGTTTGTGGTTCCCAGGTGTCTGTGGAAATGGCAGTGAACTTTATATTTTGTGTTTCTAGCCTAGGAAGCATTAGGGAATTCCATTTTACAGACACCCTGTATAGCCTACATATTTTTTTTATATAGTTCTGTATACAAAATGTTAATAAAAGCAGTTACAAAAATCTTTTAAAATGCTTTTTTTTCACTCTATTATATTTTCATTTTGCTAGGTATGGAGTCTGGAAACAGGGCAACGCTTGGTTACTCTTCGAAACCATACAGATGGTGTGACATGTCTGCAGTTTAATGACAGCATCATTATCTCTGGATCTTATGATCAGACAGTAAAACTGTGGGATTTTAGTGTTTGTTGAATATAATACTAGCTATAATTGGGTGTCAGTTTTTCTGGAAGAAATGTATATAGCAAAGGTATACTGTGCTAATTTTTATGTGCATTTAATGTTTGCAAAATTTGGGTGCCAAACACCTTTATGTTTATTTATACATTAATTAGATGTTTTTTTTGGTTGTTTCTATATTGCATGTTCCATTAAGCTGCCATAAATGCTATATTTTTCCCACCATAGCATTATTTTCTAAATCTCTTTTGAAAATGCAAATAAATTTAGAATATGTTATAAATTCAGAGATAAGTAACCTTATTTTGAGATTAAAATATTTTATCAGAATTTAGTGTTTCAGCATAAATTAAGTAAAGGTGGTGAAATACTGAGCTTTCACAGAAGTAATTTATGATTTGCAAATATTGTGGTTATTTCAACATTCCCTATAAAGTTGTGATGTCAAGATTCTTCAAAAGACAGTGAAAGAAAATTTGTGGTGCCTTCGCTTTTATAATACTTTGTATTTGTGCATTTTTTCATCTTATAATTAAAACTTAATAATGTATAAATCATTATCAAAACTTGTTTAAGAAAGGAAGAAAAAAGAATTTTAGCTTATTACATGTAGAAAGTAGTAATCCATTGATGTATACAATACAGTTCTTAAACCATGCTCTAAAAGACTTAAACTAGTTTCTTGATTATGTCACTTGATTTTTCTTTCTGCAAACACATAAGCTATTTCTTGTATTAATCTGGGTTTCAAATATAGGATTTTTTATCTTTTAGGTTGTATTAAGTAAAATGTATATCTCTTAGACAATCTTTGAAAGCTAAATTTCTGAGAAATTAACAGAAATGTGTCTGTCTACGAGATTTACATGCTAACTTTGAGCTAACTCCTACCTAAATTCGTGTATTTAATGTGAACTGCAATGATGTATGATGATGTCATTGTGCAACAATAGCTCTCCACCAATAGGAGAGGGACACAACCTACATGTGCAGTAAATCCCTCTGTGCACTTGATAACATTCTTTTCCTCAGCATTATATTGAATAGGTGTGTTCAAATTTCTCATGTAAGTTCAATCTGATGAGATTTGCATTTGTTAATGAAACTTTGCTTTTCATTTTACATAGGCTTTTGTTTCAGAAGCATTGATTATTACAGTAGTTCCTGGTGGATAAGACCCCTCCCAATAACAACTTCCTTTTAAATACGACTTTTTTTTTATGCACGGAACAATTTTACTTTTATCTGACCTTCCACAAACAACTTCCTGATAGATGCAACATACGACCATGATTTTTGGGAGGAAGGTCAAATGACAACCTCTCTGTAACGACTTTTCTTCGTATCAATAATGTAATTTACAGAGAGACATGAATACAGTGTATACAGTAAGGAACAAAGAGGTTAAATTACCAGAGATTGCTTCACAGCTTAGTAAATGTAGCTTGCTACCTTGAGGTGTTCAAGTCAAACTTCTTGGTACATACACTTAGGTATTTTGATTTATAAACTTTCAGATCCTGAAAGGTAACTAGGGATGGTCAGAAACAGTTGGTGGAATTAAGGATTATTCTTTTAGTGAATGTAGGAGATTTTGAGATAGTGGCTTAGACGTTAAGTAACTTGATTAGGATTTGCTAGTAGGGTGTGAAGATTATTAATTCAAGTCTTTATTACCAAAGTATCTTTAAAATACTTTTACTTTATAGGAATCAAATTCTTCATTCTGAGCGAGTAACTGTTCATTAATCAAGCCTTCAATAACATTCATTAAATTTCTCACTACAGAGAAAAGATTATCAATTAAAACATTATGTAAAAAATGCTCAGATATAATTTATGAGTTCTCCTTAATACTACATATTTTACATCAATTTTTAACTATGCTATTCGACTAGGGATGATAGCAATAATTACTTACACATAGTTTGTGCATTTTAGATTTTCAGTACTCTGGAGGATAAACATCTTTAAAAGTTGTGAAGTAGTCGGTCTAGTAGGGTCTGCAATCAGCATCAGTTTTCAAGGTCCAGTAATATCTGCAATCAGTATTAGTTTTCAAGGTCCAGTAGGGGCTGCAATCAGCATCAGTTTTTAAGGTCCAGTATGGGCTGCAATCAGCATCAGTTTTCAACTGGTGTGAAAATTATTAGCTTCTGTTCTCAGCACTGGAAAACTGATTTTTTGTCCAAAAACTTGACTTTTCATCCACATTTTCGTATGTTCTTACAATGATTCAACTAGTTCGCAAGTAGGTCCTCTGTCTAATTGGTCAATTCCGATGTTTTATCAATCCAAAACTAATTGTTAATTGGTTATGATCAAGAGCTGTTAATCAGCAGCCTATTAGCATGTATATCCCCTGAGTTTTTTATAGAATTCACTTCCTCTAGTTATTGTCGATAATATAAACTTTATGTAGTCTTTCTCAATGTTACGATCATGTTTGTTTATGTAGATAAGACAAACCACTAATTTATACTGCAGCTTGGAATGCATCACAGTATTTGTTTTAATATATACATTTCTTTCTGTGGTCAAATGTCTTTATGTAACTTCCATTATACATTCACTAATGTGCATGTCTTTTCTTTGCTTGACATGTATGTGTATCATACATGAATATTCACAAAAATTTTATTTTTCATCTACCGAAGCATGTGTAAGCCTTATATGTTTCATACTCAATTGTCCGATCTGGACAGTAACAATTACACGAAATATCATGGAAAAAGCTGGCACCAGGGAAATGGTATCCCCACTGTGAATCCCCCCCACCTTCTTCTTCAAGTGGAGCACGGGAGACCATTTTCACTTACCAGTTCCTAGATGCTGGGGTGGTGGATCATGGAGAATCCTCACCATTTGGGCTTAGCATAATACAATGAGAAGTAGGGTGGTGGTGACACTGTTAGTATAGTATAGGTCACCCCCTCACACAGCTACTGTATCCTCCTGCAGCCCAAGTCAAGATGAGCACACATTGTATGGTGTAATCACACTCTAACCATCCTACATATATTGGCTCACCAACCAGTTGTGTGCATATGCTCAGTTGGTCAAGATCACATTCTGTCATCCCTGTGATACTTCAAGCACTTTTGACTTTCCTTCCATTTCATCTTGCACGAAGAGTATACACTTGTTGAAATGGGATGCAGTCTCCCATGGGTGTACCCATATGTAGCCCCTGACATCAGATGTCACACTCCATGGACTTGTCCTTTGGGCAATTTCTGAAGGGTTTAATTTTGCCTTCTGTTGATGGAAGACTACTGTCATATGATGATGTCATCATGCACCAGCACAGATCACATTAAACACGTGAATATTAGGTGGGAGTTAGCTCAAGGCCTTGCAAGTCTCATAGGCAGATGAGTGAATGATATAGCTATCCTGTGTATGGAGGTGAATATCTATTGGAAATACATTTCTGATAATGAAAATGTTAACTTCAACAAAATGTTTTTTATTGAAGGCAAGTGTATTTTCTGTGTGAACTTGTTTATATGAAGGTAGAACTTTGTGGTTAGGTTGTAATTGATAAATCACAACTCAGCAAAGTAGAATATTTGCTGTTTTACAAACTTACCTGTGAAAATTTGTAATTTAAAGAAATTATTTTCAGCTCTCAAATTTATATTTTAATAAGTTTATGAGGTATTATTCAAACTTTATGGCCATACTACTGGTATATTAGGCTGGGCTTAAGATGAGTTAATGAATTTAAATGTTACTTATAGGTTTCACTTAGATTGATAAAGATTTAATTCAGTTTATAGGTTTGTCAAGAAATGTGTGAGGTACAAATGTTTTTAAATTTTTCCTTCATCAATAAATGTAACTGTGCTTTCTAGGTTTGCCACTAAGTTGATATACTAGCAATGGTAGTAGTATGTTTATCCTAATTGATAACAGTGGTTTAAAGGGTTGTTCTGAGTTGATACAGGAGGTTCTTATTGTGTATAGATTTTTTGCTGTTGTTGTTTGGTTGGTTGTTAAGGTTGGTAATTATCTACTAAAACACTTCTGGTTAACGCAAAATGGATTATCAGCTTCTGACCAGTTTTTCACATATTTATTGTTTAGAATCAGCAGTTGATTTATTGTGATGCTGCTGTAATTGTTTTGGTACATGGGGATAACTGAATCTGTTATTTTTACACATGTTCACTCAGCACATGATGTGCAAATCAAAATCTTTATACACACCACTATGCAAAAAAAAAGAAGTGGTTGTTTCTAATATGAATTTCATATTGTCAATAGTTTCACTATGTAATCTAGAAATTAAGAGTATAATTGTCTCAATTTCTTGCTTTTTATGAGTTAGTTAATTATGTTACAGTTCCTATTGTATGCATAAAAACGTTTTATTGATGCATCATTTTGTGTGAAAAACTTCAAATTTAATAATGTTTAAAGGAAATCCTTTAGCTTGTACTCTTTGCTGTTTGCATATCTCTGTCAGTGAATAATATTTATAGGTAACTGAATAAATATTGGAAGACTATATTTTTGATTAATAATAAGGTAGTCCTAAAAAATTACAAATACTGAAAAAAAAATTAAAGCTAATTTGTTCTTAACTTGTAAGGCTTATAGTGAAACCGTAAATTGTGGCTTGTAAAGTTTGACTTTATTCATTATTATCTATTTCTCAAAATGAAATTGTAAAAAACTGCTGAACACTCTTCCCCCATAAACTTTGGAGTTCAATTGTTATATGAAGTGTCTGTCCAGTAGATTGTTGATATTATGAAACAAGATTTCTTCTTTAACATTCCAAGAATGATTTTATTTCTACCTTCAAAACCTTGGTGGCCATGTACAGTACCACTTAACCTTTCATCCACAGGTTATTTTGTATTTATGTTTTAGAGACATGGTTTCAGAAGTTGCTATACCCTCTGTTTTGTGTTACTAAAGAAAAAAAATTCCTTCAAGGTGAGATAAGACAGTGCACTTGACATGCCAGCTATGGTTTTATGGATGTTGCATGTTTTTTTTGGTTTTGAGCAGTTTATCAGACTATATATTGTTTTCTCTGGGCTGATTAGAATCCTAAGTATCTTCTCAGGACAGTAGAAATCTACTGAAACACAGAGTAAAATATTTAATTTCATGCACACTTCAGTTTAATGCACATTTTTTCAGGTTTATCCCTTTTTCATATTATTATTACAATAATAGGAGTTAGCCTAGTAAATCTTATAAAGAATGATCCATTGCAATGAAAATGTATCTTTATAATAATACAACAAACTTACCAAATTTCAACATTGATTATCTTGTAATCCATAACATTTGTCAGTAGATCCTCCTTAAGTAAAATCCACAAAGTATGACATGTTCCCTTGACCCCTCCCTCTTTTTTAAAGTGTAAAGTATTTATGAATAATCTTGGATAATAATCATATGAATGGAATATATCTATAAGAAAGTTTTATAATAATAAATACCAAACACAAAACTTATTCTGTTCCATTATTTAAAGTAAAATGCTTGCAATAAAGTTACATTTTAACTAAATCAAAGTATGTTTTCATTCAAAAAAGAATTACAGTAGATCTTAAGATCTTAGTGGCTGTGCGATATGCAAACTGAAAAACAGGATGTACTTATCACTTGAAGTTTTTTATAAGGCTAAAATGATAATGGATTTATTGTATTAGAGAGATTTTGCACTAAAATGTTATACAATGTTGTGTTCCTTTATATATATATATATATATCATTTATACTGTGTAGTTTATTGGCTTGTATCAAGCTAGTTTATTTCTTGTGTATGAAGAGTGTATAATATATAGATTGAACATACAAACATCATGCTTAAAAACTTTAGAGCAAAACTACAGTATTTTTTAGCACAAAACAACATATCGAAATTCTTAATATAATTGCTTAGGTTATTTTCCTATAGAGAATATTGTCTGTATTTTAAGGTATTATTCAGGTATAGTAGCCTTTATTAGTTCTTTTGATATGGAGAAAAAAATTTCTTTGTTATCCTTTTTCTCATTGCTTAACAATTCAAAGTGTATGGATACTTCCACACTAAATAAGTTAAAAGTAAATTAGAGAAGATTTTACACCCATCACAATGAAGCATTTTAAATTTTAGGTGTAGATGTACAAGTAAAAAATTGCAAGCAACATAAATCCACATTGAGAAGTGTGCCCCCAAAGTAAACATTTAACCAGGTATTCCTCTATTAGATTATTAACATTGTGGTATAAATCTATTTCCAATATATGTACACTAATTGTGTAAAGTATGTAAAACATTTGAGTTGATTAACTAATGTTAAATTGTAACTTCAAACAATACCTTACCTCTTTTCACATACTAGCTTTTCTCGACTTGTGCTGCACTCTATATGCACATTTGTTGCTCACCACTAGCCTTGATGCTCTCACCTATCCTCATGTGATTATTCATTTATAGCTGATAGCTGTGCCATAGCATGTGACAACCCTCCACCAATAGGAGTGTAATGCACTCTCTGAGCACAGCTGATCCCCTCTATAGTCTAGAGCACTATCATCACTTCACGATTTGGCACTCATGTGAAAGACTTGTTCCCATTCGTCTTTAAGTCTTGTGCTCATCCAAAAGTTTTCGTTTTGAAACTTTTTTAAACACACCTGCCATCACTACCAAATGAACAGTAAATAGTGATCAAATGTCTACTTATCATGCAACAGTCACATAGGCACATCCACACATGGCAACACTACTGAGACAACTAACAAGCAGTGTTGACTCACTTGACCACTGGTCTCTTAAAGCACAGGCAACATCATGTCTAGGAAAATGTAACTGTCAGCCCAAACAACAGGTGTTTCAATGTACTTGGGGGTAGTGGAGGATGGAGTGAATAATATGTCATAACTTTCTAATGGCATAGTAGTCTTAATACTTTTTCTTATACACTGCACCCTTGCCTTCTGACTAATGTTGGTTGTGGCAGTTTATTTTTCAACTTTTGATAACGAATGATAATCTTTATAATAGTTATGTCCTTATCTTTTTTATATTCTTCTCTCTTCCAGACCACAGGAAAGAGAAGTGTGGGCTCCATAGTGAATACGGGTGCTGTATTTCCGTGGGTCTTGCTCATTTGTGATGTCTACAATCGTCTGTATGTTCGCTGGATCCTTGCTTGGGATCTCTTGTCCTCAACCATTCTCCTTCCTTATTCAAAGACATCATCTGGTGACTCGATAAAACTACTCTCGTAGTGGGTATTCCTTTTGTCCAGATCAACTTCTGATTCCAGATACCTTCTTGATGATATGGAGATGGAATGTCTCGACTCTCTCATGAATTCGGGTCATTGGTACCATGACATATTGTCCCTTCAAATCCATCTCTTAGTACTTTTGGCAGGACGTCAAATTTTGAATCTTTTTTAGGTTGATTCACAGACGTCTCTTGATGATACATACAGTCAACTCTGTAGTTGTATCCTTTATCAGTTGTCAGGGGACACTTCATTTCGCTTTCCCTGTTTCCACATTATCAACATCCTTTTCTGGGCCCATTCCATACAAGTACGTAAATAGGATGTTCTATTCCAGGTGCCCTGATTGTTGTTATGGGTTGTCTCTCAAGGCCTGCCAAGATACAACCTAGCCATCACTACCATCTGGACACTTTTTTAGATGTTTTTGCCACTCTTCTCCATACCCTATTTCCTCTTTTCTGGTCTCCTTTTCCTCTTCTCTCAGCCTTATCTAGGGATGCATTCTTTTAGGACTGGTCTTCTCTTCTCCCTCTTGCTGGACACTCCATGTTGAGTCCTCCTGATAACTCTGTATTGGCTATCTCAGCCAGAGTTTCCTCTGTTGCACATTCTCCTGTCCTCTTCTTTTCCTTTACTTCTGTCACTCTTTACTCCTCCAACTTCACTCCTCCCATCCAACACTGTCGTAACTCTGACTTCACTTGTGGAGTTTGTCCAGTACCTTCCAAGATGTTCCAGTCTCTTTACTTGTAGCCTTCCTTCTTTCTTGTCTGGTGCATTCTTCCTACCTTCTTGTCTATCGATGACATTCTGTAGTTGGTCTTTGCATCATGTTTCATTCCCTTTCTTCAATTTCCCATCTTTTTGAATTTTTTCATGAGCTGGTTGATCAAGGATTATTACATTTGGCCATGGCTAGTTACCAGGCAGCTCTACTTAATAATTTTGGTTTTCTTATTGTTGGCATGTATTCTCCTCTCCTGTCTTTTCCATGCATTTTTATTCCTTTTGTCTCCTTTGTCCTACTCATCTTGCAGTCCTTCTTGATTGGTACCTGAATATTGTTTTCCATGCCCTTAATTTTCCTCTCTTTGATCCTTTAGTCTCTTGTTCCTTGTACCATTTTTTGCTTAGATCTGACTTGTTTTTGCCAGTGGCTGTGGGAGATATGATGTGTATGCCATTACTGCTTCCCAAATTTTTTCCTTCCATTCTCCATATTATTCTCCTTATGTTCCGAATCATTTCTCTCTGTCTCATCCATGTGGTACATTCTTTGACCTACTCTGCTCCTTCTCATGGTTCACACTCCCATCTATTTATATTTTGAAATTCCTCATCTACCCGAGATGTTTCTTCTATTAGGGATAGCTACAGCACTTCATCGATTTTGCCTATGCTTTATTCAGTGTAGATTCACGTGGACTTATACAAGGTTTCTCTCACCAAATCCGACACCTTATTTTCTCTCTCTGGCTCTTTACTTCTGTCATTTATTGGAGGGGTAAATGAAAACAGGTGTGTGGACTACCCCACTTTCATTGCACATTTTTTCATCTTCCAGATATCAACTTTCTCCTGTTGCCATACTACATACTCTTTAATGACCCTGAAGGGGTAAGTTCTCTTTTTATGTATCTTACCTTAACAGTGGCCTACTTCTACATATCTGGATCTTGCTCTGTGACAAATGGTGCCTGTCTAGGTGTATTTAACTTCAACTCTGCACCATATGGCCATACAGTTCTGTAACACTCATTGAAGAGATGGGGTGTTTCACAAGACTGCTAGGCTTTGCCTCATGGTGTTTTGCTTCATAAATAAAGCCCACACTAGACCATACCAACTCATTGACTATCATGAGTAAAGCAGTGTTAGGATTGCCCATCCCTCCAGTTCTAGTTGAATAAACCAGGACCAGCCTGCTTTTCAAAATAGGGTTTTTGTGGTCTTACAGTGTTACATTCCTCCGTACTCTCCAGTGCATCCCCCCCTCTTCCAGTGGAGTATGGGGTCCTTGCCACTTACTAGTTACTGCTGAGTGTGACCAATTCCATGTAATCAAGAGTATGGCAGTGGTGTTCTGTTGGTATAGATGGTGAGTACTGTCCTCCTACTACAGACTGGAAGACAAATACCCAATATGCAGTTAACCCTCTCAGCTGGCTTTCCTCCATCCTAGTGGTGTCTGTATGTGTTCCCTTTGTGGTCTGATGTTGGATCAGCATAGGACTATCCAATCTAAGTCCTCACACAATGTTGTTAGGGACCCTCCTCCTCCTACCACAGAACAGATAAAATCCTGATGTGTCCTGGTGTGGACTGGAGCTGACCCACCACAATTGCCTTCCCCCTTCCTACAATTACACAGATGATGTATTTCCAGCCTGGTGTTGGTTGTGTGCTGAGACTGCACACACTTGCCCTGGCTGGATTGAATGGAAGTTGTTTTCCTTTCTGCTTCCTGGTCTTGAAGTGAAGATGATTGGGACCCTCCTCCTACCATGGGCCAGAAGACAAATACTCAATGCTGCCTGGTTTTGGACTGGAGTTGATTCACCGAATATGGTCTGATGTGCCCTAGCCACTCTACACCATCTAGCACATTTAATTATAGATTGGATGTGCTTTTCTCTGCCAGATTTAGTGGCACTTATCTTTACAACAGGTGAAGAGTATACCTGGTACAGATGGGGTGTGGTCTTCCATAAGTGTGATTCCATACAGTAGAATATCATCCTCCATGGGTTCTCTTCAGGCACTTTCCAAAGAGTGCTCACCCAAGTAACTTTTGCACCAGTCCCTCCACCATTTCCTTGTGGGATACTAGTAATTATGTGAGTAGAGGTAAGGTATCATTTTGGAAGTTAACATTTTCCCACACTGAAAATGTATTTTGAATAGATACTTACCTCTTTTCACACTTCTGGCGCATCATTTTCCTTAATCCCGAGTTGAGGACAGTGCTCTGCAGTATAGGAGGAGTCAGCTGTGCAAGAAGGGTATGCTACTTTCTTATTGGTGGAGGGTTTTTGCATACTACAGTCCAGCTATATCACATGTAATCACATGAGGGCAGGTGGGAGCATGATGGGGTGTGGTCTTCCATAAGTGTGATTCCATACAGTAGAATATCATCCTCCATGGGTTCACTACAGTGCAGCTATATCACATGTAATCACATGAGGGCAGGTGGGAGCATGATGGCTAGTGGCGAGAAAATATTATGTATATAGAGGGCAACACAAGTCAAGAATAACTGTTACATGAGAAGGGGTATCTATTGGAAATATATTTTCGGTGTAGGAAAATGTTAACATTCACCATACCAGTTACCCATAAAGTAATACTGTTTTATATTGAAACTGGTGTTTTGTTGCAATTTTGTGGGAAGGATAAAAAAATATTTCAGTTTCTAAACAAATGAATATGCTCTATGAATAACGATTTCTTATCTATGCATTTTTGTCCATATAAAAACAGCCATGAACTATTGTGTAAGTTGTCAATAAAGCAAGAAGAAAAACTAATAAATGGTGTGTTACTTTTTTCATCTGTTTTGTAAAGAAACAAGAAGACCATCATGATCTGTACCATCTTTGTTATTGTAATAGTTAATTGAAAATAAGCAAGAATTAAAAGTTTGTACTGTATGCAAAATATGTGTGAAATATTGAAATAATTACCAAAGTATATTGATAGTGCTATAAGACAGTAGGAATCAGGCAAAAATAGTAGTCACAATAGTAACTGGTGAAGTATAAAAGATTGTATGATAACATTGTTTAATCACCATCATAGACATTTAGAAGACATACTGGAATGTAACACTTTCATTATATTGTTTGTGATGATAAAGCAACAGAAGATCAATCTATATATTTTAAGGCTGAATGTCCAACAAATTATAATGTATATGTTTCAAGTTATTAGATATCATTCAAATCATTATGTTCATTGTATGGCTCCTCACACATAAATACTTCCAATGAAAAAGAGTTTGAGAACCAGTCATCAACACAGTCCAAGAACAGCATGGCACCACATTTGTATGCAGCTTTGCAAGACTGTTCATGCTGTGTAGGTGATAGCTTACCGACATCCAAATTCTGGAGTTTCTTCTGAGTGATCGGTAGAATGTCTAGCTAGGGCATCAGGTAACTGGTTCTCTTTTCCTTTTCTCTGAACTATTTCAAATGTTAAGTCTTGCAATTTTACTGACCAGTGCATTACCAGTTAACTTAAGAGCTGTCTCTAACCATCTCAAGGCAGCATGGTCAGTTATAACTGTAAATTCTTCTCCATCTCGGTATACCGTAAATTTTTCTACAACCCAAACTATGGCTAGACATTCTAACTTTGTTGTAGTAGTTTCTTTCTGCACAATGCAGTGTTCTACTGTCATGTGCTATGATGCACTGGCTTTAGAAATACATTTCTGTCATATCTAAAGGACAGATTAAACACCACAAATAAAGAAAATAATTTTAAAAAAGAAAGTTGCGAAATTTTAGATGATGAAAATTCAGGATTTGTAGATGTTGTAAAAATTGCAATTTTTTTAAACACTTTGAAAAATTAAGTTATAAGGCTAGAGAGAGAGATTTATGTGATAAATATTGTTCGGTATCTGATTGTTTGTTAATTTCCGGTATAAGTTCATTCCAAGAAACTTCAGTGATACAAGATCCTTTCTTAATTAAGACTAGTTTATTATTTCTCTATACAACTTTTTTGTAATACACAGAATTTCCACAGTCACCTTAAACTTAACAACCTTTATAACACGCTATAAATCAGTGATTCACACACTTTACTTACGGTGCCTATTGTTTGCTTGACTCAATTATCTATCTCTTCTTCAATCGTGCTAGCTTTATTTGCCGAGCTTATATACTAAAAAACAGTGCACCTCACAAATACTCCGACATTCGCGAGATTCCTCGATAAGTCATGATCCTTCTAGAAACTCCAGCGTGCATGCTCCCAGCATCGCAAGACTTCCACTGTCTTAACACTGCCTCTTCCTTAGTATTGTTCACCCC
>NW_013666854.1:222926-227366 GCF_000517525.1 Limulus polyphemus | reverse complement strand
CCGAAGGTTCGAGAGAACGAGTCACGTGACCTCGCTGACGCAACAATACCAGTTACTTAATCATCAGAACAGTACATTTTATAGCAGTCTAGTTTTCTTTAAATTTTCAGTGGGGCCGTGTCTGGCAGCTGTGTTTGTATGCATGTTATCATACTTCATTGTCTAGGATCTGTATGATGTCATCACTGTTAATTGGCATGACCCTAACATGTGATGGAGTCGATTGTATGCACATGCAGTGAGTTGGAGTGAAGTTGGAAAGAGTGGATTCTGTAAATATCCTATTACCATCAGTCCAGATCTCTGGGCTACTTGTACCATCCTAGAGGAATTATTCCAGTTTTACTATCCCCCAGTGTAATCCAAAGTTAGAGAAATTGACAAAACTGATATGATATTAACAATATATTTTGTCATTGAATTATAAAGATAAAACAAATGTTCACTTATTAATCTAATTTAATGAAGATGTTTTAAAAAAAAGAGGGGAAATAGGTAATAAAAAATTTGCAAAAATGAAGTATGATATAGGGATGGCAGCACGAAAAAGTACAGAAACAAAGTAAGGATTAATACACAAAACCACACAAAAAATCCCAACATAAGTAGACAGAAAGTACTGAGTCAATCTTATAAGCTTATGATTATTAGCTACTTTAAGACTGTATATCACTATTCAGTTTAAATGCTTTTGTTCAAACATTAATTCATGCAACTGACAGGAATTCAACATTTAGCTGTAGATAAAAGTTATTCTTGGAAAGATTTGTCTACTTATGTAGTGAATTTTGTGTATTCATCCTTCTTTGTTTCTGTATTTTTTAGCATTGTCATTTTTGCCATTTTTTTGTTAATTGTATATATGGTAAACCTGGTCATTACAGCAGAGATTGTTAGAGGTCAACAGCTGTTATTAAACCAGAGAGACAGAGCCAAACCAGATCAAAGAAACAACACAGAGCTATCTCGACATCGCGAATTAGTGTAATTTATGTGGAAAATTTCAGCTGTGAGTACTCTATCCCAAGTGAAAGAAAAAGTGCACTATTTGAGAAGAATCGTCGATTAGTCATGGGTTCATTCATGAAAAACCTTGTAGTATGATGATTTACATTGGTTTCACAGCTACAATTGTTCAGTCCAATTTGGTAATAAAGGGTTTGAAACTGCCTCCAGATATGAAGAAAGAAGAGGGATGGATGTGAAAGTAGGTGTAAATGAAGTTCCAGCAAAAGAGAAGTTGAAAATTATGCTGTAAGAGGCTTCTCTGTAACTCATGATGTATGTGTGATTAACACCAAATAAGAATGTTTATTGGGAGCTGAGTTCATGCACAAACTAGAGCCACTCAATAGAGTGCATGCCTCCACCATGCAGCATGGAATGGTGCATATGTCTGTCGTCATCAACGGACAAGGATTATTTTTGGTACGACAATGAGGGATAATATTCTACATATTTCCATCAAGTTTTACCAAAATACGATCATTTTCGACAGAGTTATAGAGTAAAAATAGTGTGAAAAATTGGACTCCATGATAACAGATATACATTTTTTTGTGATCTTCTTGTGACCTTGACACTCCAAAATTAATCACTTCTTAGTAGGCTCGTAGTACAAATGAATAACAGCTTTTGTCCATATCCATTTAGCCGTTTTCGAGAAATCTTGCTGAAAAACACAGACATACACAGAAGAGAAAACGTAACCTCTGTCCACTTTAAGTGGAAGAGGTAACAAGGATGTTAGGCTAGCATTGAATAGCTTCACATCCCATGACCAGGAAATCCTTGTGCATTACATTGCAATTGCTACACCAGAAATTTGAATGTCCAGTGAAAACAGGAACAGTACTCATTGTATCATTGAAAAGTGAGATACTCATATCAGGTGTTGATAGCATTAACTGTTTGTCAAGTAGTGGGGGTGTAGTGGTTGGAAGAGCTGTCCTAGATCTGGAGAATAAAGGTGTTGTACATGACTTAAATCAGCTTGTAATAAAGCAAAAGATGGCTATGCTGTAAGTACTGATAAAACTGGATTCCAATGAGGTAACATGGTATGGCTGAAGAGTTCTTGTCATGAGAAGAAAAACTCCAAAGTTGATCATGTATTCAGAAGAGAATATTTATAAGCAGTCACCTTTGGAAATACATCAGTGAAAGAATGGCCAACTGGGTAACTCGAGAGAAGAACTTGTCAGTAGAACCTCAACCTGTGGTAGAGCCCAGAGTTACTTCCAAGACTACTTCCAGAGGATCATCAATGTTGGAGCCACCAATGGATTCACCCAAGCACCAACCTAAAAAACAATTCCCCAAGCAAGAGGACAGCCATTAACAACAAGGAACAAGATGCCATCATCCGTATACTATTGTCAGGTTTTAATTTGTATGGATGGGCTGGATTCTTTACAGAAGGTGTCTGTGATTTGTTGGCAATCAATTTCAACAATAAACAAATAGCACATAGTCCTCTTGTTTTAAAATTATATATCCAAAGAAGTCAAACAAATATAAAAATGTTCATTATACTGTTGGTTATCACAGTTGTATCCAGAGCTATAAATAATTGTCTCTTTTCATCGAAAGTCCACATATATTTCTTCACATACATTAGAACACAATTGACAAGAAAAATTATTATTCTCTACTCTGTTGTTACAATACAATCTGTAATAATTTCAATTTAAAATCATCACTATAACTGTTTGTTAACACAGTTGTAAATAATTGCCTCTTTTTCATCAAAGTCCACACAGTCTGGTTCAATTACTTTAGAACACAACTGAGAAGACAAATTATTCTTCTCTACGCTGTTATTACAATACAATCTGTGGTAATTCACTTTGAAAAATCGCCACTATATGCTCCTTATGGCTAAATTCACAGTCACGCAGTCTAGATCTATCTATCTAATCAACTTTATCGATGCATAAGTATATACACACACGTCAGCAGTCTAAAACATTCCCTCTATTAATTAAAGCAATGAGAAAAATACAGAAGGTTAGAGCAGCATGACGATACAACTTCAACGATACAAGTCCTTTCCTAATTAAAACTAGTTTATTCTTTCTCGATAAAACTTTATAATACACAAAATTTCCACAGTCAATACGTTTGCAATCTCGATAACAAAACACACACTTTATATTACCATTACTACGCTCACTTGACTCAATTATCTGTCTCTATCTCTATCTATCTGCCATTATTTGCCGGGCTTATATACTAAAATAGAGGGCGCCTAGAAAAGACTAGAGTTGCCAGGAATAGTCATGATCCTTCTAGAAACTCATTACCAGCATCTCGTGACTTCCGCTGTCGTAACACTGCCCCTTCCTTAGTATTGTTCGTCCAGAACAATAGCCACTTACATTAAACCAATAGATAATTAACAATAACTTAATTAAATGTACAGAATTTACAAACACAAAATTAAAATTCAACAAAGTCTTTTAATTTTACGGGACGTATCTTCTTCCATACTGGTCTCCGTCTCGTTTGCTTATGCTTCACGTGGGGTTCATCTGCTCCATCAGGAATTGTCGTATTATCGGTAATAGTCACATCAGTGGTAGTAACTTCATCAAGGGCTTCATGTTTCCCTTCTCAAAACCGGGTAGAATTTCTTCTTTGACAGTGGCTTTTTCAGGTGACACGTCTTCAGCGGCATTGTTTGTTCTATTGTTAACTTCATTCCAACTGAAATGTCCAGGACCGTGATAATGCCGAAGCCTGTTGGCATGCACCACCTTTGGCTTACCTCGCCGACCACATTTTATTCGGAAAGTTACGTTTGAGAAATTATCCACTATATCATATGGGACTTCCCATGGAGATGACAACTTAGGGGACTTCCCTTTGGTCTTCCTGGGATTATACAACCACACCTTGTCTCCTGGTACAAAGCTGACTTTGGTTGATCTCTTATCATAACATAGCTTCATTGAATCAGCAGACGTTTTCAAGTTTGAACGCACTTGATGATGAATATCATCCATCCTTTCTGATAACACTTCCACAAAGTCTGACATATTCACAGGCAACTCTTCATAAGGTGGGCATCCTTTATGCTTTTAGCACTACAATAAAATCTTTGTCGTATGTGACTCAATGTCTTCTTGATTCCGAGATGTCCTCCTGTTACAGTATCATGGGATTGATGCACCACAACTTCCCGTAACTTCCTCGGTATAACTGTTTGCCAATTCGTCACTTTTCCATCGGTAGTTTCCCATCTCCATACAAGAATACTATCTTAAAGCTTTAACTGGTCCCATTGCGCCCAATAGTGCTTTATCACAGGGCTTAGACTAGACACCTTCTCCCAAGCAGGGCGCACAACACCCGCTTTAGAAAATCAATCATTGGCTTCAAATCTTGAGCCTTCCCCTGTGCTGTCTGGATATCTATATTTGGTTCCACTTCACCATC
>NW_013666854.1:194249-222040 GCF_000517525.1 Limulus polyphemus | reverse complement strand
GCCGTAATTTCTCTTCTTGTTTAATTTCTCGTTCTTCTTGTTTCTTTTCTTTTTCCTCTAATAACTGCCGTAATTTCTCTTCTTGTTTAATTTCTCGTTCTTCTTGTTTCTTTTCTTTTTCCTCTAATAACTGCCGTAATTTCTCTTCTTGTTTAATTTCTCGTTCTTCTTGTTTCTTTTCTTTTTCCTCTAACAACTGTTGTAATTTCTCTTCTTGCTTCTTTTCTCGTTCTTCTTGTTTATTTTCTTTCTCCTCCAACAACTGCTGTAACTTCTCCTCTTGTTTTTTTTCTTTTTCCTCTAACAACTGTTGTAATTTCTCTTCTCGTTCTTCTTGTTTCTTTTCTTGTTTTTGTATTGCTGCCATCAAATCTGCTAAGCTGTAGTTTGATTTTCCGCCTCTCATTTCCATTTTTCTTCTCTTTTTTTTTCTATCCCACTCTCTGACACCAATTTTTTACGTCTCCGTTTGTTAATCGATTTTCCGACACAAGTTCTTTCTTAATAAAAACTGGTTTATTCTTTCCGAATATAACTTTACCGATACACTCAACTTCAACAATCGCGCTAAAAACAAACGCTATATCAACGAACGTCAATAATACTTCTTACTGCAGATCAATTACACACTGTCTATACACACATTACCTCTCTTACCGCGTCACGTTTTCCCCTCTTATATATACCAGCCTACCCTACTAGTAAATACTAGAGCATTCGCCAAAGTACATGATAATTCTAGAAACGTTGCATCACTGTAGTCATGTGACTCGCTGACGCAACAATATATTATGTCAATAACCCAAATATGAAGCTTAGCTTGAAAAGCTGCTCGTTGAAACATATTTCAAAGAATAACAAAAACACAGGTTAGTACTGATAACAAAATAAAAACAATAAACATGGTACAAAGGCTTATGCATCACCAGTAGATGCTAAATTTTATACCTGAGAACAGGAACAAAATATTTTTACAATTTAATAAATTTATTTGTATATCCCAAGATACCAAAATATTAATTTTTGGAAAGTTTATGGATAACTGCTAGTGGCTGATTAGGCTTGATTCTGTAGCTCTTGCAGTAAATTGTGTTTAAATTTTATCTTGATAAGTTTTCACTAAGTCACTGTGTGGTCGTTGAAAGTAATTGCTTCTGAAGAACTTATGGTTAATTGTGATTAGTCATAACTTGGAAGGTTATTATTCTAACATTTATTTAATACATCTCATTAAAGTTCTTCATATTACATATGGTTAAATATAATCTTAAAAATAACCTGTTGCAGGTAGTTATAGAACATTTTAAATAGTTGTATTTTTACAAATAAGATAATATATTAAAAATATTTAAATTTGTTCACAAAGTATATATATAACTGTATTATGAATCTAATCAACTATTTCTTGAATACTGAAAACACTTATACATTCTGAAGCATCATAAATAATAGTTTGGCAAGCTATGTTTCAAAAAGCCTCTTGTACTGTTGTTGAAGTTTGTTTTCATAGGAATTTTTAAATGTTGGGAGAGCTTGAAGAAGCTGAAAGGATATTCCACACCATTCTTTTGCCATGGCCAGATTTTCTTGTAAGTAATTCTGAACTCCAAAGTTCCAGGTTTTGGTCATCAGCCACACTACCTGTTTTAATTTCAATAACATAAAATTATAAAATAATAGTGGCGGTTACAGCTCAACACTACAATCTAGTGTTTATTTAAAAAGTATGCCATAACATCAAAGACTAGTTTTTCAGTTACAAACTGAACAGTTGTATAAAATTACATAGAGACTGTTGTACTTAAAACATGAAAGTTCATTTTGAGTTTACCTAATACTAAACTACGAACTTGATAGTTACCTCATAAAACTAGATTATGTCCTAATATAAAACTATAGATCAGTACTACTCATGGTTAAAAATAAGCACTATAAATTCCGATGTTTGTGTAAAATAGTGACAGATATAATGATTTTCACATAAGGCTATACAGAGAGAGTCAATGATGTCATATATTTGCTGTTACAGCCTCCTTTATTTTTCAATGGGATACTGAAGATGTCTGCCACCACTTGGCTAGCACCATCAACAATGATGATGAGGGCTTTCAGTGTCAACAAAAATGCTTCCACCTCAACAATGCACCAGAGAGAGACGACAGCTCTGTGGGTCATTATCGAGATGAAGAGCAGGACATCCACGCCAACATCAATCAAACAACGACTCCAATGACAACTGATGACTGACTGCCCATGACCCCACCCACCACTATTGCCACTGTCTTGACAGTGCAGCAAATCCAGCTACTAAAGTGGCACAGATAAATGATGGCTGCCAAATGAACCAGAACCATGCAGAACCAGGAATGAATACTCAATTCTCCTTTCTGGTTAAAAGAAGAAGTGTACTAGCTGTAGACAGAGTTTGCTGAAAACTGGCAAGTCTTTGCCAAGGCCCAAGAAAAATCATCAAGGACATCACAGCAGCCAGTCAGTGATTCACGGTTGCTTTAGAGGATCTGCTATCTGCTGAAAACTGGCAAGTCTTTGCCAAGGCCCAAGAAAAATCATCAAGGACACCACAGCAGCCAGTCAGTGATTCACTGTTGCTTTAGAGGATCTGCTATCAGAGTTAAGGTACATTAAGATGGATTAAATTTCTGCTGTTGAGGTAGGTGTGTATTTTGTGTGTGTGTATTTATATACATATATATATATATATATATATTAATTTATTGGTTGTACATGTTATATATATATATAATGCATCCTTCTTTTACTTTAGTTTTATTCATTATTTATGTTCAAGGTTTCCTTCTTATATTAAAAGTTATTTTTATTTAATGTTGTTATATTGCCAATTTTGTAGAGAGTTACTCTTCTGTTTTGTCCAATGCTAAAGATCCAGTTGTTATGCTATCTTTGTTTTAAAATATTTTATTCAAAGGGCTTATATTACTGAGGATTTATTTTGTATACTATTATTTGATATTTTTTATTTCAACAATGTGCTTATAACCCATTGATGTATGCATTACTAGTTTTGGACACTAGGATAAACTAAGGACCTCAAACTATGATGAACTTGAAAGTAACACAAAACAATTCATTTCCAATTAATTATACAAATTATTTCAATAGTATGCACATATTAATGAGCTCAGATTCAGATTATTTAAAAACACACAATATCTTGAAAAATAATAATACTACCCAACTAAATTATACATAAATTTAAAGCTTAAGAAGAGAGGAAAAGCATGAACCTAACACTAGAAATGTCAGACTATCACATAAGAAAAGAAAAACAAAAAATGTATTTATTTTCAATTTAATCCCCCAGTTACAGACCTGTTATAGTTAGAGTGTAACTTTTTACAACACATGTTTTGGTTTATTCACTGCAGTATTTTCCAAGATGTTTTGTGTGAAAATTTGAGTAAAATACAATTGCTTTTGTTCATCAGGTAGGGAAATAAAACTGAAATGGAGAAAAACGAGATTAAAAATGAAGGTCACTCACCATTACTTTAAGGTTTCACCATTGCTTTAACAATTTTCCATTCTCAAGACTGATCTCATGTAGTAATATGTGGTTCAGTTCTGCTGCATTTAGGCATTGGCTTGTCAATGTGCTGGTTCCCATGGAACCTTTGTTTTCTTCTGACATTCTTTTTATTTGGCATTGAAACTTCTTCAGTGTAGAATTAAAGGAAAATTCATCCAGCTTTTTAAGTTTTTGGCAGTAAATAAAACCTTACAGTGAGGGATTCAACTTGCAAAAGACAAAGGAGTGGACATAGTAATCATAGAAGTATCACATGGAGTTGAACACTGTTCACTGGAAGCTTTGTTAGCTTCACCAGAGTGAAGGTAGCAAACAATTTCAGCATGGTTGTTGTCTTTTACGACCAGCCACTTTATTATGCATTGAATTTGTGTCACTAAAATTGAGAAAATTACCACCATAGAGCTTGCAAATAGCCATGAATTCCATTGCTAGGCCAGTTGCTATGGGAAGATTTTAATTCTCAATTCAGAATTATGATTTTCAATACTAATATAGGGGTATTTTGACAAAATGTGTTGCTGAAACTGAAAGTAGACATTTTAAAGTAGCAAATACCTAAATATCATTTTAGTATTTATTACTTGATAGGTACCATACCTATCAAGTAATAAATACTAAATGGACTACATTAGACATCTTTATGTAGGATACCTATCAAGTAATAAATACTAAATGGACTACATTAGACATCTTTATGTACCCTACATAAAGTAGCCAGGGAAGTCCATCACATGCACTAATACCCCATGACCATGAAACCAGCCCAAAATGTCTCCAGGTCGGTAACAACCTCATCATCCAAAGAGGGAAAACCCAGGACAAAAGCAGGAACAGGCCACATAGATCTTCTGTGACCCACAACATAGAAGACAAGTCGAGAGGGGAAGATGAACAACCTAAAACCTGTGTGAGTACTTATGTGATTGGTTCACTTGATCTCCAAAATCTCACTTGTTGGGTACCAATATCCATGTGAGGGTAGGAGGGCATCCAATCAGAGGGGTAAACTGCATTTGAACATCTTAACTCCAGGAAATAGTTACTCATCCATCTGCTTTACCTATGCCGTCTATGAGTGGTATGATCCGGGACAGTCATATTATGACACAACTATCACAAGGAATTTACACTAAAGTGATCATGTGAAACACCCCATCTCAAGAAGGAGTGTACATAGCCATGGAAAGTGTATAAGAATCAACATGGCTTACCATGTGGATTTGATAGCAAGATGTCTGTGAATGGTTATAGCCATCAAAGTGGAACCTATTCTGAGTACAGACAGAATATCTGGTCAGGCACCAATTACCACACAGCAGGATCCAAAGTGAAGCTGAAGCAGGGGCCCCTGAAAAAAAGAAAGCATTAGTGAGGAGTTACCTCATGTCACAGCCATGCCAAAGTCTGTAGAATAGCCACAGGTGGCAGGAAATACTCTGAGGAAGCAGAAACAGTGATGTGGTGTAGGTAGTGGGAGATGAACGTGTGTAGAGTCGTCCACTTGCCAGATCTTAGAATATGTTCCAATGGCCAATGAAGACAAGAGGCAAGGGAGAAGGTAAGGTGATGGATTGAATGTGAGAAAACGTGAAAGAGATTTGGAAGGAGGAATACGCCAACTGAATCAAACATTGAACCCAATTGGTCAGAGTAACTGGGGGAATGATCATGGGAAGAGGAAGGTTGGCAAGGGATAAAAAGGCAGGAACAAGGACCCCGGAAGGAAGTTGTGTAAGCAATATAACAATGGAAAGCACTGACAGGACAGAGGAGTTTATCCGGATCAGGACAAGGGTAGATGTGAGAGATAGAAGCTAGGCAGATAGCAGAAAAGGAGAACTGACCTTCTTGAGCTGTGGAGGTCTTGAGAAGGAAAGCATGATCTAGATAAAGGATAAGAGAGGAGGAGTGGTACAAGGTCCTGGTGACATTGAGGGGCGAAAAGGCCAGAAGGAGAAAAAAATATGCCTTCAAAGAGAGGTGAAACAGGGAACACATAGAGGTAAAGTGATGGCAAGGTCCACGTTAATGTCCCAGTCCAGGAGCGATGGATGCCTTGGTGGCTGACAGAGTCAGAAGGAATGGATCAACATGGAAAGGACAGGAAGCAGGTAGACCTTGTGAAAGCAGGAAAAATGGTATGGGATAATGCTGTCCAAAACCCCAAAATAGAAGAGACCAAAAAAAACCCCTCTCAAAGAGCCACATGAGAAACTTGAAGATACAGGTAACTGTTGGGCGAGAAGAATGGAAACCCCAAGTCAATGCCCAGGAGAGATAAAAGCTCCATTTGTGTTGATAGACAGCCAAAAAAAAAGGGCATATGGAACAGGCCAAATGTGAAGCTACACTGTGAGAGAAACTGGAACTCCTCGCCAAGGACCAGACAAAAGCCAGGCGTGAAGAAGGATGACAGATGGCGTGGGATGGAGCACTGGTGACTGGGGTTGATGGAGCAGGTTGGGATGGAGGGGAAGAGGAAGGGGAGGAACCACCTGTAGTTGGAGCAACTGAGAAAACCAAGGTTGAGCAGGCCAGTAAGGAGTAATCAGAAGGACTGTGCATGGTGTGCCATGGATGAGAGAGACCACTTCATGAAGTAAACAGGTGGGAGGGTAAACATAAAGGAACAGATGAGACCAATCCTGACTGAAGGAATCGACAGCCAAGGCTCGGGGATGGGGGACCAGGGACCAAAACCAAGGTAATTTGTGATTGAGGGTGGTGGCATAGGCATCGATATGGGGTGTACCCAGATGCAAACAGAGCCACCAAAAATGGTAGCATGCAGGGACCACTCCATGGGATAAATGCAATCCTGTCGGGAAAGACGATCGGCTATGAGATTGAAAGCACCTGGTACATGACATACCATCAAATGAAGTGATGTGTGTGTGGGCCCAATAAAGAAGATCCATATAGCAATAACATAGGGATCTGATTGATATAAACCACTATGGTAAAAAAATGTTGAAATGGATCATAACCAGCCGGTGGCTGGTAAGAGGAAGAAAGTGATCCAAAGCCCAATGAACAGCCAGGAGTTCGAGAACACTGATGTGAAGAGAACTCTCTTCCACAGACCAACGACTCCAAACCTCCTGGTGATCCACCAAGGCACCCCAGCCCTGAAGGGATGCATCCATGAACAGGTGTAAATCTGGAAGCGGGACCCCACTGACATGTGGGCCCTGTTTAACTACCAATTGAGACAATCAACAAGGGATGAGGGAAGGGATATAGAAGTATTCAAGGGATCCAGGGCGAGGTTCCATTGATCGTGAAGGACCCATTGAAGAAACCACATATGGGCCTTGCCCAGGGGTATGAGAGGGGTCATGGAGGGCCACATCATCAAAAGTGATAGAACCCTGCAAGCTGTAAGTGTGGGAACAGACAGGGCTTTCCAAACAGCCCATTCCATATAATGGAGCCAGAGAGGAGAAAGTTTGGTCCGACTGTGATGGGTGTTGAAGAAAACACCCAAATGGATAAGGTATTGGGTAGGACAAAGGAAAGACTTCTCCAATTTGACCAACCAGCCCACCTGTGAAGCTACGGCCAGGAGCTGATGAGTGTGTAAGGCCGGTTCCTGTTTGGAATGAGCAAGAAGAAGCTAGTCATTCATATAAACATAAAAGCACAACCCCATGGCATGAATATGTCAAGCAAAGGAGCGGACCACACGACAAAACATGTATAGTGCTGAGGCAAGGCCGAAAAATAAGGTGTGAAACTGGTACACAATCCCCTAAAAGACAAACTGAAGAAAGGGATGGGAATGCTCCACCACAGGAATGTGTATGTAAGCATTGGAAATGTCCACCTTCATCATCCAAAGACCTGGAAAAAAAGGCATGCCTCTATGGTAAAGCAAGGAGTGTGAACATACTTTATGAGACAGAATAAATCGATGACAGGACACCAGTCCTCGGTCTTCTTGGGAACCACAAACCGGCTGGAGTAAAACCCCGTGAAACTGGTGGAACTGGTTCAACTGCCTGTTGTGTGATGAGGTTCTAGCATGTTGAGGGATCCCAAGGTTTAGGGAAGAGAATGGGAACACTGGATAATGGAGGAAGGGAGAGAAAGAAGATAACATATCCCTCTAAGAGCACCTTGTGAACCCAGACATCAGCAAGAAAAGGTCCCCACAGATGAAAGAAATTCAAGAGACAAGCCCCCACTGGGCCAGAAACTATCACATAGTCGTCAGTACTACTGTTGGCGGATCGTGCTTTGTAAGGGTGGAATGTTGATGGCCCAAGGCCACCCTTGGCCTGCATTATGGGCCAAGAGGTCTCAACACCAAACAAACCACGTTTGAAGTGCAAGAGCTGAGGACGACAGATGAGCCAATGTAAAAGTAAGGATGGAGAGGATTTCAGCAGAAAACCCCTCAAGGGTCACGAGGATGAGACGATTGTGAGAAATTGGGTTTGGGTAAGTTGAACAGGGTAATCTGGGTTCGCCCCCCAAACAGGTAGAACCGACCCCAACAACTGTTGGTCGAGAAAAGGAAAGTCTGCCCAATAATAATAAGCAAGGGTTAACTGATTCAAAGTCCGTGGGGGATGAGGCATACTAACTCCCTCCCCCAGTTTAGAGGCAAATCGGCCCAAGTGAATGGAGAAAATACTAAATAGGGCCAGGAAGTTTCTTCATGTAAGAGAGAAGGTCTAGGGGTCATAGGGAACAGGTGTAAGAGACAAAACATCACATACCTGAGAGACAAAGTCTGAAAAGACTGATGATGGACGAGCTGAATCATCAGATAGTGAACGGGAAGACATGGCGAACTCCATCCACTGAGAGGGGGGACAAACAATCAAAATTGTTTTCAGCCTGGCCTGGCCCTAAAGGCTCAGGAGGAAGTGGGCCAAAGTAGGCAAGAGAGGTTGGCTCATATACTGCTCAATCTTCCAGCGAATGAGCAACGATATACCCCCCCCCCCCACACACACACACACAACGGGTTGGTGAATAAAGTTAATAAAATATAAATCAAACCACTTCAAAGTAACTGAACAATGTAAAAAAGAATGTTTGAACTCGACAGTTGCCAAATGAGAAGTGATAATTCCGTAGTGCTGCGTAGAGGAAGTAATGTGTCACGTGATAGTAGTGCTTTCCTACTGATGCATGATGATTTGCATGAGAGACGTGTTTGAGTTCCAACAGAGGGAAAATGAAGGCTTGTTGCATGCATTTCTAAAAAACTTCGGATATAGAGGGCAGCACAAAAGAGAAAAGCTAATATTGTGAGAGAAGGGAGAATACTTTATCAGAACTCACATTATGTAGCTTGCAGTGGGAAGGCATCTGAATTACATTGATGATATTTTGCTAATTGTAGCACACAATTCAGGCTACAATTGAAAATCTAGGCATGGTATTTAAAAGTTTAGGAGATACAGGCCTGAAACGGAAGCCAAAGAAATGTCCTTTCATGTGGATGCATGTACAGTTTCTGTGACATTTAGCACATGGAAACAAAGAGTCTACCAATCCTGCTAAATTCCAAGCAGTGGTGGACTGTTCTAGGCCTAAAAATATGAAAAATGTCAGAAGCCTTTGGCTCTGCTTTCTATTATAGGCATTTTGTGACAAAAATTACAACTATAGCAGAACCACTATCAGCATTGATTGAAACTGAATCCCATTTTGGAATGGAATAAAGACTGTACACAGTCATTTCAAGTGCTAAAATGTACCTTGGTTAACATTCCAGTGTCAGCTTATCCTATGAAAGGCATTTCATTTATCTTACATAAAGATGCCAGAGAGTGAGATTCAGAGCAATGCTATCACACATACAAGATGGCATTGAGCATTTATAGCATATGCAAATCATAAGCTAATGTATTGTTGAGTATCTGCTTGTTTGTTAATTTCCGGTATAAATTCTCTCCGAGGAACTTCAGGGATACAAGTCCTTTCTTAATTAAAACTAGTTTATTCTTTCTTGATACAACTTTGTAATACACAAAATTTCCACAGTCCCTTTAAATTTAACAATCTTTATAACACACGCTATACTTTTGTTGATATATTGTGAAAGAGCTAATGGTTGAAAAAGGTCATCTTATTTTGTTTTAGTATTTTTTGGAGCAACTGGATAATCAAACAATTCAGGTTGTTTTGTTTTAATATCTTGTGGAGCAAATATATGTTCAACCAGTTCACTTTATTGTGTGTTAATATCTTGTTGAGATGCTTTGTGTTCAAAACGTTCACCATATTTTGCTTAAACATCTTTTGAAGAAGCCAGATGCTGAAACTGTTTATCTTATTTTGTGTTAATATCTTGTGGAGGAGCTAGACATTTGAATGATTCATTTACTTTTGTATAATATCCATTAGAACAGCTACGTGTTCAAGCAGATCATCTTATTTTATTTTAATATCTAGTGGAGCAGTTATTAATATAAAACAATATCTTGTGTTGGATCTGGGTTTTGGAACACGTTATCTGTTTTTTATTTAAATATTGTTACACATCTGCTCGTTTGATAATTTCCTTAATTTCTGATATAAATCCTTTCCGAGGAACTTCAGCAATACAAGTCCTTTCTTAATTAAAACTAGTTTATTCTTTCTCGATACAACTTTGTATTACACTTAACGACTTTTATAACGCACGCTATAAATCACAGTGATTCACACACTTTACTTACGGTGCCTACTTTTTGCTTGACTCAATTATCTCTATCTTCAATCTATCTGCATATCTCGCTGGCTTTCTTTGCCAGGCTTATGTACTAAAAAAAGAGGTCATCTAGCAAATATTTGGAGATTCGCGGGGTTCCCCGATAATTCTAGAAACTCCAGCGTGCATGCTCCAAGCGTCACACGACTTCCGCTGCCATAACAGTATGCTGATTGCCACAATGAAGGAATAGTGGTTCACTAAGCATATTAATTGCTATTGGATGGATATAATACATGTCATTAAGAAACCTTGAAGGTTTGATTGCTTGTTGGATTACAGTTTGCAGGAGTACAATCTTACTTTACAACATCGACTGAGCCAACTGCATGAAAATTCTAGAAACTCCAGCGCGCATGCTCTAAGCGTCACACGACTTCCGCTGCCGTAACAGTATGCTGATTGCCACAATGAAGGAATAGTGGTTCACTAAGCATATTAATTGCTATTGGATGGATATAATACATGTCATTAAGAAACCTTAAAGGTTTGATTGCTTGTTGGATTACAGTTTGCAGGAGTACAATCTTACTTTACAACATCGACTGAGCCAACTGCATGAAAATGTAGATGAATTTTCTTGCCACATTGTCTGATTGTCAAATTTCTAGATCTCGGACAGGATGCTGCTGTGACATCTAAGGTCTCAGCCATAACAAAGAACCATACAAGTAACATGGATCCCACTGGTGAATGGATACTGATTATGCCCAAGGAAAAGCTGCAAGAAGAACAGCTAAAATATACAAAATATGTAACCTCTGGAAATTACTTGATTAATTAGATATCAGAGTGAGTGCACTATATGGTTGTTACAACCCATGATGCAGCTAGTAGTCCCAAGAGCTTTAAGAGTCTAAATCTCTGAACTCTACACAACACACATATTGGAGGGCATCAAGGAGTATCTTACAGTACACCTAAGATGTGGAGACATTTTTTCTTGGCCACAAGAACGTACCAATGGTGTACACATTGTATTTCATGTGTGGCTCAGAGAAAGAAACATCCCTGCCAGGAAAAATCAACAGCAAATTGTTGGTTCTTCATTCCAGACATTACCTGACCTATTCCCAAAACTGACCACAGTAAGTGATACAACCTTGTGCATGATAATCAATGACAACACTAAATGGGCTGAAGCATATTTGCTGAATGATATGTTAACTCAAACTGTCATAAACTGTTGAATGAACAGTGAATAGCTTGCCTCAGAGCAGCACCAGAGGAGATCCATATAAATAAAGGAGCAAACTTTAACAGGCAACTGTTTGCCAAGTTGTGTAAAGTACAAGTTGTGATGAAAAATCATACTGAATCTTATCATCCTCACCTCAGTTCGATGGTATGGCTGAGCAACTACTCTAAATTGTGAAGAACATGCTTCATAAGTTTGTAGGCCTGGATCAAATTGACTTGGATGATCACCTGTTATACACACTGATGACACATCATATGTATGTAGAAGATATCAGTTATGCATATGCCTGGATTCTAAGGGTGGCTGCCATTTTATTCTCTTCTGTCGGCTTCCTCAAAGAAACCAAAACCTTATCCACAAAAAACACTTCAAGCAATTGCAGTCTATTAAAGATTTAATACTAGTATTATCAACTCTATAAAAACCAACGTTAAAACAAGAAATATAACTGTTACAGCTTAATTCTGCAGTACAGTGTTTAAATAACACCTATATATGAATAGTGATATTTACAATCTAACATCATGCTATAATCATTATATGACAGCTATACATGAAGAAGTGTTTTTAATAACTAAACATCAGTATTGAGAAAATTTCAGTCTTAAGGTATAAAAATTGAAATGTACTTCTAAAATAAGTTTTATAACCAAGAACATAATAACAGTATAAGAAAGAAACATAAAATTTGGTAAGAAAAACCAGAGTAGTTCAGAACATAACATGTACCTGTAATTCATTCTGCTCCACAACTGTCAATATTCTATGCAGCATAATTTATCTGTATTTTAGTGTATTAAATATAAATGTGCTTTACACTAGCTGACTTGCCACTTTATTAAGACCCATATATACATACTTGTAGAACCTCCATTTGTTTATGTATGCAAAATAAACTAATCGTTTGGTGTGTCAAGTGACACCTACAATCTTATAAATGCAAAGATCACTCTTTTGAAACAGACTTAATAATGGGTGCCCATCTAGCAGGATTGTTGTGTGAAAGGCTTTATTTTTCTCAAGTCGTTTAAAGACAGCGCCAGAGTCTATCACTAAGAAAATAAAATGAAAATATTTATGCCACTAGGAATAGCTCACACTACCAATCAGTCGTGACTGACTAAGTGAAAAAAATGATTGGACAATCTTATAAGATACAAGCAATATTAGACTGTATCCTATTTGATGATTCTCTCAATAGTAGTATGGATTGTATAATCTGTAAATGTACTATGTGAAGGACATTACCTAAACTTCAATAACAGCTGATAAACAGTCCAAAAACCAATTATATCATATGTAAACAAGAAAGTTTGGATTCAGTAGTGCTTAGAGTAAAGAATGAATGACTGGATGTATGGATCACATTTCACCCTTTTCTAAATTGGCAGTAGTGTAAAAATACTGAAGAAACAGCATGAGACAATTGATACTGATTATTAATATTAACTTCTGATCAGAACAAGCTATGAACTTATATAAAAACTTGAAATCAACGTGGCTATTAGTATAGCTAAGTAAATATACTTTTATTATGCTGTTACTTATATACATTAGAATGCATTGTTTCATCAGTTGGGTACCCTTGCTGTTAATGTGGGTTAACCAGATTTAGGTTTGTCTTAAATACATATATTAAGTTAACAATTCAAAACAATCTCTATAATAATAATAATATTATACTAAAAAGTAATAACATTCGATACATTAAACAGTTTAAACAATACTGTTAATGAAAGTAACAATAAATAAATAAATAGTACTGCAACAGTACACATTGATAGATTTAGTGTACTAGAATGTTCTTATGGCTGAGTCTTTTGATTTCTTTAACTCTAGAACACCAGCATGGGTTACTATGACCCCACACAAGTCAATCCTGTATACTAAACTAACCATGCTGGCTTTCTAGTGTTAAAAAAAGTTAATAAAATTCAGAGCATTGTTGCTGATCATATCCAGCCAATAATTCTACATATCTACCCTGATGGGTAAAGCTTTTCCAAGATGATAATGAAACAATTTACTGCACTTATATGTCACACAAAATTGGTTTAAAACACAAACTAGTGACTTCAGTTATCTTTATTGACCAGCTCAATCAATAGTGTATCAGCCTGATTACGATTCTTTAAAATAATAAATGAGTGAAGTGCACATTTTCATTTAATTTTTTTGCAAGGTTTCAGCCAAAACAAATTTAAGTAAAAATGGGGGATTTACTAGTTTATTGTATATCTATTAACACTACCCATTTTATGACATTTGTTTGTGTGTAATTAAGCACAAAGCTACAATATGGGCTATCTGTGCTGTGCCCACCATGGGTATCAAAACCTGGTTTCTAACATTATAAGTGTGCAGACTTACCACTGTGCAACTGGGGGCCTGGGCCCCATGTTATGAGCCTCAAACAACATACATTAAACCTTTGAAACAAACTTGAACATTGGGTATCGTAATCCTCTGCCAATACCTATGAACCGACTGCATGTAGACCATACTCTTTGATGTATGGGCTACATTCAAAGAAATTTGCCATGTGGAGTTTTTACAACAAAGAGTCTAGGCTATTTTAGTTGTAAAAGTGGTAAAGTCTGATATTAGCTGGTAGTCCTAATAAAATATCCATTCAGTGTATATTTCACTATTAAAACCACAGGACTTACCTCTATCTCAGGGTACTGATCTTGTGCTTTTTTCACCAGGCTAAGTACTTCGTATACATATCTTTGAGCTTCTTTATCTGTGCTAACAATCGCTCCAGAATAAGCTTTAAACAACACCTGTGAAAATAGTTCAAATGAGAATATAGGCAAATGATAGTATCTATTAAAAAGCTCATCAGATCCTTTATACTTTAATGGTACTAAAATATATTTAAAATATTGTAAAACAAAATTTCACTAATAAAGTTGTGTGAAAAAAATCATAATTGAGAAGCATAAAAAAAAAATTCCACTTCTTATTAGTTTATAACAGATTACCTAACCTATAAAAACACAAAAACAGGTCAGTTATAACATTACCATAATTTTCATGGCCTTGCTTTGTAGAAGATAATTATAGAAGAGACACATAGAAACAGATTATAGATGATATCATGTGTACAAGAGATTATCAAAATATCAATATTTGTATTTATCTTTATGGCAAGGTTACTAAGGCTATCTGTCACCATCCCTACATTTGAACTACTTACCAGAGGGAAGGCAGCCACTCAGTAGTACTCTAACACCTGCCATTCACACTAAGGGATTGACTGTTATTATTATAAAACACCCAAAGTGCAGGAAGTATATAGTGTTAATGCATGGATTCAAACACAGCTGTCATCTCCAAAATCCAGATTTGCATCCATTATCAGAATAATAAAAATATCTTGAACTGTCCTTGAAAAATCTTTACAAAAGCTTCTCGTTCATAAATCCACCTACACACTTAGATTCTGTTTGACTTATAGTGTTTTTATTTCCTACAGTACATTGACTTCCATGGGAGAGCCAGGTTTACATACAACCTTTTAAGTATCATATATTTAAACATAATATATACATCATGTTTATGTACAAGACTAATATAACAATAAACTTTATACTATTTGGCTATAAAACTTATTAAATTTGAAAAATATGAGTTTTAACTTAAAAAATAAAATAAAATATAAGGCATGCAGAGTAAATAGAATACTTTTTCTGTAACGTCATACCAAATTATTTCGTCTTTGAAATTAACTATACTTAGATTCTGTAAATAAAAATTAATATATTGAAATATTAGTTTATGAATACAATTAACATGTATCTAATCTTAAAGCAGTATCAAAGAGCTGCATAAACACTGAGATTAATTGCACTTTACACATTTACAATAATGATGTTTTTGGTCCAGTGCTGTTATTGTAGTAAATTACTGTAATTTTAAGAAAATTTTTATTGGAAAAGATATGTTACAATTATGTATGAAATTATTTATTACACAGCACTGTCAATTTTCTCTTGCTATTTTCCAAACACTCTAGTATTTTTGGTTTCAGTTTTACAAATGTATCCTTACCTCAATTAAAGAATGATAATCCTTACTAAGTTGTATAAAATCACAGTTTTCATTCTCCAGGTGTTTTGTTATTGACACTTTTAAAGCTCTAACAACAATTCGGAAACACCATAATCCACTCTTCTAGAAACAATAGCAAAACTTATTAATTTAAATCTAACTTTAAAACAGTTTCCTTTTTACAGTTTTTGTATATATATAAAATGTTCTATATAATATACTTTGAATGTCTGTTACAAAAACTAGTTAATATTTGAACCAGAAAGTTAGGTTTGAGTTTTTAAATTCTTGTTCACCACAGGTCTGTTATGCCAATTATATCTCTTCTGAAGACCACCTGGGCATATTTTGATTGGAGTATTTTCACACTGAACCCAATAATATATGATTTGTAGATATTTTTCTTCAATAAAAGTAATATTCAATAAATCAACCAAACATAAATTTTCTTATTTCATTTGACTTTCTAATTTTCCACAATTCCTGCAAAAGGGTCATATATATACTTCTTCAAACATTTTGACATCTTTTAAAAAATAAAAAAATAAGCAATATTACTAATTGCTATTGTTACGACAGCGGAAGTCATGCAACGCTGTGAGCATGTGCGCTGGAGTTTCTCGAAGGACCATGAATTTTCCTGGCAACTCTAGTTTGTTCGAGACACCCTCTTTTTTTAATATATAAGCCTGGCGAGAAAAACCAGCACGATTGAAGAGATATAAAGAGATATGCAGATAGAATAAAGAGATATATAATTGAATCAAGCAAACAGTAGGCACCATAAGTAAAGTGTGTGAATCACTGTGATTTATAGCGTGTGTTATAAAGGTTGTTAAGTTGAAAGTGACTGTGGAAATTCTGTGTATTTCAAAGTTGTATCGAGAAAGAATAAACTAGTTTTAATCAAGAAAGGACCTGTACAGCTGAAGTTTCTCGGAAAGAATATCTATGGGAATTTAACAGACAAGCAGCTACACAACACTATCAATGATAATATTATATTGTGATCAATCTACTACAATAATACTCAATTTCTTTCTGTTCTGAAAATGTGCACGCACCTAATTATCTAAATGTATATGCACTTTAGTAGACATATTGTACAACATATTAAAAGATTATCAAAGTTTTTAAAAACATCTAATGTTACGTTGTAGAATAACATTATAAGTTTATTTATTGATAGTATTAAGTATGGTAAAGTATAGCCCTAATTACACTAAAGCAAAAAATGTACCCAAGTTAATGTGTTAATTTATCTCTTTGGCAAATATAGGCCTTACTTAATAAATGGTTAACTAATGTTGTGATAAAGATACTAATCTGACCCCAAATGTTTTGTGAGTCTCCAATAATTAGCAGTTAAAATACACCTGAGTGTGATAAAAAATTAGTTACCACTTGAAATAGCCTTCAACAAGATATGAATTAATTAATAGAGCAAGAAGAATAAAAATTTTTACATTTTCATTAACAAAATACTTCACACCAACCATTCAGAATGATTTTACTAGTTTCACAATTGTTCAATGGTATTGTGATTTTGAAATAATTAGTCGTTTTTCCATTTATTAACAGCCACATGTGAATATAGAATATATAATTCACATGAACTAAATGTATCACTATATAGGGAAAGTATACAATTGATGAAAAATTCTAAGGGTATATGAGTTAGCAATATGTTTCTGAATACAATTGCTAAATTACAATATTTTTTTACTTTTATCCATAATCCTGTTATATTTTGTAAAAAAATATATTTGAAAACATCAAAAACAGAAGTTGTCTGTGCACTTACTTTTGCAATAGCTGCTAAGACTTCAAATGACTTAGCATCCATATCAGGGAACACCAAGGCTTCTTCAAAAGTACATTCCAAAGTTGAGCATTTAATTATTGTCTTGGCTTCAAATTCATAAAGAAGAAGAAGCTTTAAAGTTGGAATTTTTTTCATATCATCACCCACTGCACTATTGGTTTCTAATATTCCAACTAACTGTTTGCATTCGGAGGTAATGGCTAAGACTTTCCTAAATGTAAATTCAAACATATACAGTCGCTCATACTACTGTTTGATCTGTAATATTAGAAAAGAAATGGATACTATCTTTGAAAAAGCTCACAACACATATTTGAATACTGTTACTAAAGGGTACATTGATAATGTCTTCCATCTCATAATAACATGAAAAAAACTGTTCAAGAGAATATCATCATTAATTACCTCAGCAACATAAAATTAGGCATACAGTGATAGCACTGAATCTTTAATAGACTGCATGATGGATGGTGGATTGAAGGATTCAGCACTTATCCAACACAAACTTATCAAACTTATCCAACACAACACTCCAGACAAATGCAGTTTATTAAAGTTTTAATAAAAGTACTACCTTCTCTTCCAAGCCTATAAGTCTATTATTACAGGATAATATTTATTTTTTATTACAAGATCACAAAGCTAACTAATAATACTTACACAAAGAATTAACAGGCACAAAACTAACCTGAATTGGATACATAAAAAGAAAATACTGTTAGCTTTGAAAAATATGAAAATATATTTCGATAAGTACTTATCTCCTCTACATTTATAGCTATTCTCGTTCAGTGCTGCCCTCTATATGCAAAAAGTTTTTTGCATTCTGCTAGCCTTGAATACCCATGTACCCCACAATCAACATGGTTCAATACATTTCACATGTAAATTGTCATGCGACAACCTTCCACCAATAGAGGTGTGACATACCCTCCCGATGCATGTGACTTTCTTTGTTTGTTTCTACTGACATATAACTTCAAGACTTGGCAGAAAGGAAGCACTGGTTTTAAGTGGGGAGAAAGGGTGAGAAGTGTGAAAGGAGGTTAAAACCTATTGGAAATATATTTTCAGTGTAAAGAAATAGTAACTTCTGATACAGTAGCTTACCTCCGCTCACTAGAATCCCACATTGAATAGGTGGAGGGACTGGTGCAAGGGATATAAAGAAGTATCCTACAAAAGCATATGAAGAACACTCATGAAGTGTGATTCCCATTGGGAAAGGAACACGCATGGGAGACTGCACCACTCCTGAACCAGGGAAACTCAGCACCCAGTGTAGAAATAAGTGTTGCATACATAGATGGAGCACACTTAAGAACACAATCAAAAAGGGAATGAAAAATCAGGTGGGTGCAAATTCAAACCACAAGATATCTTAATCTCATTCCTGGTGAAAAATGACTATAGAAGAACCATCCAAAGACAAGAATGTAGGGAAAGTGAAAATGGATGTGCCCCAAGGTGTAGAGTGGCTAGGGTGCATTGGACCATATGCAGCTAGTCAATTGCAGTCCAAAACCAAGTGGCATTGGGAATAACAAATTTGACCCATGGTAGGAGGAAGTTCCACACTGTCTTGACATCAAGTTGAGTCAAATGGAAGTAAATACTTTTTCAAACTGAACTATGAAACGGGACATGTGTGCAAATCCATCACCATAACCATACATCCCGGAAACTGACATCCGAATGATGGTAGGAAGGGATGTGCCAGTGTGGCAGTTCACATCAAATTAAACCCAATTGGACTGGAACCCTACTATACAACAGTGGACTCAGGTACGGGAAGCTCTCTGAGGTGGAGTGCTAGAGAGAGAACCTTTGCCCCAAACAACATCATCCTCTTGATAGGACTGCAACATGAACTTCTGGGACCCACTGCACTGAGGTGGAGAATAGGTGGCAAAATTACGAAAATTGAGTTAAGATAAAGAATCACAATCAATACATGTGAGGATTTATGTTGATTAGTCCAACTCTAACTCAAAACCACTCACTGGGAATGGACATCCAGGTGATGGTAGCACAAGGGATCCCAATTGGAAGGGTGCACTGCAATGTGATGGATCTACTCCAAAGCAATATCATCCTCCGGATAGGACTGCACAACAGCTGGAACACAACATCAACCTCTGGATCCAACTGCACAGAAGTGGATTGTTTCTATAAAAGATATGCAACCTCACCCTTCAGATAAAACTGCACAAAAGCTGGGTGCTAGGAGAGAAAGAAGTCCCTTGATTGTGCAGCCAGGTGAGAAAATACGTAATATGAGGAATTGTGGCTGAGAAAGGGAAAAATCTATACTCAAACACTAACAGTGGAAGACATTACATTTACGTTCATGCAACTACAGAGAGGAAGGTAAAATGGTCCAAGCTAAAATGGAGGTGAGATACTAAATAATCCAGAACACCTTCTTAGGGACCTGATAAATGCCAGGCATGAAGTTGGAGGGTGTGAAGGGAGGAATGAAGGACTGATGACTGAGGTTGATGGATTAGGGTTGGAGAGAAAGAGGCAATGGGGGTAGTCTGGAGCTGAATGAGATGAAGAAACCAAGGTTGCACTGGCCAGTAAGGAGCAATCAGAAGAATCTAACATAGAGTGGCATTGATGATCAAAATCATCCTGGGAAGGAGTAGGATGGGAGGGTAAACATAAAGGTACCAGTTGGTCCAGTCCTGACTGAAAGCATATACAGCCAGGGCCTGAGGATGAGGAACCAAAAAAGAGGTAACTTGGTGCTGAGAAAAGTGGCAAAATCATCCAGATGAGGAGTACACCATTGATTGCATAGCTATCTGAAAACCTGAGGGTCAAGAGATCATTCCATGGGATAAACCTTGTTGGGTCTGGAAAGGAAATCTGCCATGAGGTTTAAAGCACCCATAACATGACACAAAAGGAGACAACTGTACAAAAAATGAGTTCTAATGCTTGACTAAAAAGGAACAGGAACAGGTGCCTTCTTGGTGATTGATATAAGCCATGACCATGGAATTGTCTGAATGGATCATGGCAAGTTGGTTCTGTACAATAGGAAGAAAATGATCCAAAGCATGATATACTACCAGAAGCTCCAAGATGTTTATATGGTAAGACTTTTCAATTGGGGACAACTGTCTGTAGCATGGAAGCCTCCTGCTGATTGATCCACACACCCCAACCATGTAGAGAAGCATCTGTGAATAGATGCAAATCCAGATGAGGTGGAGGAAGTGGTACTCCTATCATCATGTTGTCCTTGTTCAAACACCAATGCACATTGCCTATAAAGGGAATAGGAAGGGTAATTAGGGATTGGTTGTGCAGAGTCCACTGAAGAAAATGCATATGTGCCTGACCCAAGTACCCAAAAGCAATATAACTTCACATGCAGAAAGAAAGGAGCAGCAAAAGCATGGAGAACTGACAGTGTCATCAAACAGAGATGAAGTGAAAATAGTTGGTCTGAACTGATGTGAGTGTTGAAAAATACACCCAAGTGGATAAGATATTGGGTAGGCAAAAGGAAAGAATCCAACCAATACAAGTTAATCCTACCAGTAGCAGATGTGTGTGTTGAGAAGACTCCAGTTCAGAATGAGCTAACAGGACCAACTTGTCATTGTAGTGGTGTAAACACAACCCTTGATCATGCAGAGTTGGGCAAAGGCTCTGACCACCAAACAAAATACATATGATGCTGAATCAAGCCTGAAAGGTAAGGCACAAAACTGATACACAACCCTGTAGTTTACAAACCAAAGATAGCATCTGAACTGATGAGAAATATCAACATGTAGATAAGCAATTGAGACATTTACCTTGGTCCTATAGAAAATGCTCACCTCTGTGAGAAAGGACTCCATGGTAAATTGGGGAGATCCAAAAATTGGTTGAGGCTGGACAGATTGATCACAGATGCCAGTCTCCAGTTTTTTTGGGAATGAGAAAAAGCCTGGACTAAAAATCTGAGGAAAGGCTGACTGACAGGATCGATAGCTTTCAGTGATAGCAGAGTCTGCACAGCCTCAGATAAACACTAACTAGTAGCAGGATTCCGAGGTAATGGGAAGAATATCAGTACAGGAGACAATGGGGTGAAGAAAGTAAATGGATGAAAAGTAGTGAATTCCTGCCATGGGAACAAAATCAGCTTGATTGTGGGATACCTGTGAATTCAAGGTAGCACTGAACATGTAAGCAGAGGTAAGATACCGTATTAGAACTAGACTTTTTTGCTAGTTGCTTCTCAGAACAGAAAACAAACATTTAATGTTAGCTCATTGAGCTAACAAATGTTTTCATCTTGTCAGCCTAGTGACAAAGAGAAAATACAACAAAAAATTTTAATACAGAGAAACATCAGTTTATTCACAAAGGATATGGAAATGGTTTATGCTTCTCATGTGTGAGATTATACTCTAAGCCCATCTATAAAGTGACATGGGGAACAAAAAGCAAATAGAGCTCATAAGTTCTTGGGAATGTTTTTCTTATAAAAGTAATATGGATAATGTAATTTCTTTTCAGACTCTATTGATTCCTCATCTGGAGGTCAGACAGCAGATGTGTTATTCTTACTACAGAAACATTATCAATATATTGAAAAAGATCACAGAGATGAGATAATAGAATAATTACTATAATTAATAGAATAATATCTAGCTCAAGAAATATGAACAATATAAGGAAAGGTTTAACTCGGGTGTTTAAAAGTAGAGTTGGAAAATATTACTGTAGGTAGTCTATTTGAGTGGTGAAATGAAAACATTGGAAATATTAACACTATAGGTAATAATTTAATATTTGGGAACCTATAGATGCAGACTTGTTTTTCAATAAAATTATTTTTGGATTAATTATAAACTTGTTTAACAGTTTGTCTGATTATTTGGTATGTGTCATAATGTGAATTCTGTTAAATGTTCATTCAACAGAAATATGAATGTGAAGAACTGCAATGAATTTCATTTTATGAGGACGATCCTTATGGACCAAATGGTCTTTGAATGTTTTTCTTATATTCTTATGCCTAAAGTAAATCATAAAACTTCTTTCCATAAGCAAATTAATTAACTATTCTTTACTAATATTAAAGAAGTAAATATACAAAGTTAAACAGTAAATTTAAAAATAATATACTAAAAAGCAAAAAATAAGTTTTCTTTGTGAATTTGACCTGAAAACTTAATCATATGCTGAAAAGTGCATTAATGATAATATAACATGACTACCTATACTCAAAATACATATTAATTTTAAGAACTTAGTCAATTAAACAACAGTTTTTACTATATAAACAATAGGTAGGAGGTAATAAGAAAATGATACAGCTGGGATAAGTGATGGGGAAAAAAGAACCTGGAAATTACTAGTAACCTGGTAATGGTTTCTCTAACTTCGGAATTACTTTCCTGATTAGCTGCATTAATTCCAGAGGCTGCAGCCATTAGCAGACAGGTCTTGTAACGAATCTGACTAGCAGCATCAATGTCTATGTTGCAAATACTTAAGAAATGACAGCACTGATTAAACAAGTCAAACATAACATCTGAGGGTACATCAGATTGTAAAGCTAGGTTCCAGCACACTTTCATGTACCAACCACTTTCTTCTTGGATATCAACACTGTTGTTCTGATCCTGAGAAAAATTGTTTAAAGAAATTTGCAATTATTAATTTTCAAATGAAAAAGGCTAACAATATTTGCCCATAATGTATATTTATGAAATCTACAAAACTAATAAACAATACGTCAATTTGAAAATTCAATCAAGGTAACTAGTTTAACATTAAAAATAGGATAACATTTAAAATTCAAAATGAAAATTTTATTTGGCCTATGACCAAATGGAAGTTTTATTGTGCATTTTAAAAGTTGGTTTTATTTTAGTTTTTGATACATTACTTTATAATAGTGTCATGCCTACTGAACGTCTTCAATGCACCTAAGTAAAAATGTTTCATATGTTTAACACAGATCCCATATAAAACTCTCAACAGTGTATTTACCAAAATTTTAAAAATAAGAATAACATTAAATTGTAGAACTTTTATATTTAACTCATTATTAACCAAATGTGCTCAGAATCAGTTCACTAGACAGACCTCTATTGAAGAAGGAATGTTGATAGAAGTTCCAAATTTACTATGTGTATCTACACAAAATATAGCAAGCTTTTAGTAAAATGTACAACTATGTTGTACAAAAAACAAAAAATCAGATGTGTTACAAAAATATTTGTACTCATGATATATCTGTGAATTGATGATGTTAGTCCAACTCAGACTCTGAAAAGTTGAAGCCCAAAATGTTGTTCATGTGAAGAATAAAAATACTTTTGTCCATCATACAGTTTGTATGTCACATTTGCATAAGCTCTATAGCCTCCAAAATGTATATCAACAGCTTTTCTCAGTATCTCTGTATACTGTATCTGATACTTACTCCCCTCTACAATGAACTGTCAGTAAATCAGAAAAAGTAAGGTAAAATGAATAGCTGATAACTCTGACATCAAATACATAATACCATGTTGAATGGCACTTTGTAAAAGGTTGTGAACATGCACCTCGACTTCCACCATGCACATAGGGTTAATATACTATTTGAATTATCATTTTAATGTAAAAATCATAGTTTGAAACATTTTTCTTCTGGTTTAATTGAATAATTTAAATACACTATGGAGTTTACATATTCTGCAAAAAAATATCAATTAATGAACAAATATTAATACAACTTCAATTTAGATTAACAAAAATGAAATTGAAAAAATATATAACCTAACAGTTGCTTAAAAATGTATAAATTATTTAGGAACAGGAGATATATGTAACTTAAAAATAATCTTAGTTATCATCCATTAACATATAGTAACTGTTACAAAATATTTCATTAATATTTCCTTTTCATACGTTTTTATACAATAATGTATATTTTGCTAGTTGAGTTGCTTTTAACTGGAACCAAATATTAGTTCAGCTTTGAAACACTGACCTTTTGTATATCCAAAAATAATCCAGCCTTATTCACACAACTCAGTATGTCTTTATAGACATGATTGCCATTTTCTGAAATAATATATTCCAATATGTTTTATACCTTATTTCATGAAAGTCAATTTACAAAAAGAAAATTCTTTTTTTTAACTGTATGATATACATGAACTACAAAAATTTCAAAAACTGATATTAAAGCATTAAAAATACATTTGACCTTTGAATCAATTAAAATCCAAAATAGCTTGTCAATAATTGTGCCAGTTGATCAAGAGAAAGCAGTAACCCTGATCTTTGTATGTTCTGAGTTATGAAAAGATCACCAAGAAATTTAGTTGAAGTTGGCAAGCACATATTAATTATTCTTGCTGAAATTGCTTTGATTCCCTTACAGTAAATTTTCGTTGTCATGCTCTATGAAGCTTTTAGCTATATAAATGATTATTAAGAAGGGACTAAAAACATGTCTTACTAAAGCTAAGTTGAACACCCTATGTAATAATGTTAAAGTTTGAAAATAAATTTGAGAACAATTATCAAATTGTTTTGTATCCTATAATCAAAATGTTCTCCTTCTAGTGCTCAAGTCAAAGCTGCTATGTGATACACTTGTTAAAGCTTTTAATTCTGAATGTGATGATTAAATTAGCTTTTGTCTTCTGCCCTCACATCCATTGCACAGGAGACACTTCAACTGCTGGCCTATTCCGTTAGAATTACTTTGCTGGACAACCCATAGCCACAAATCCTGAATGCATTTTTTGGTCTCAGAGATGTATTAGATTGGATGTTAAGGTTGATATTTGATTTTAGATAGCATCGAAGTGTATCAGTTATTTCTTATTATATTTTTATGAAAAATATCGTGATTTTATATTTCACTTTCCATTTTTGAGTATTATATTTGTATCTAAGATATTCATAAATAATTCATGTTCATCAAAATGTAATATCTGCATGAAGCATCAGACATATTGAAAAATTTAACAAAAACACACTGAGCAAAATCTTTAACTTTTTCTGCAATTAATTTTTTTATTCATGAGATTTCACCATTCTACATTCCATGTGCTTAGACCTGAGTTGATGTGGCTAATGCAATAGGAGTTGGATTATAAAATATGTCTGCAGGAGTTTAAGGATCCCCTGCTTCAACTGTGACTTATGTGATCATTTGTTACATGAATATACAAATCCTGTTGTAAGACAGAAGTATCAGGTTAAAGTGACATTCCAACCAATACCACAGCATATGCAGAAAGATAATGCCATGCTATGACTGGAGCAGCTTCGACTAATTTAAACTAGTGAACCTATGTTGGATATGGTTATTTTCTCAAACAGACACAGTAGTCAGCTTCCACCCAATGCTATGATGGCTGTTTCATATTACAATGGATTTGGCATCAGGTGCACAGTATGTGCCATTAATGATATATGGACACAAGGTTGAACTTCTAGTAAAGGATGTCACTCACATATATCAAGTACACCAACAACAGTCACCTCTTCTCTGAGAGTACAAAGTTCATTATGGTAAATGGCACAAGCTAGATGTGAGTTGAAGTTTTGTTCAGGCATTGTATCTCGGAGAATGAATAACTTGCAGCCAGTTTTGTTGGTGTTGCAGGTGAAATAAATTTCTGTGATAAAAACATTCAGTATTGTTCAGATTATATCTAAGAAGAGAGGACAGCATGCATGCATTTTGAGAAGGAGGTAGTGATACCAGTGAATGTGCAAGTGGTGTTTTATAGTATACTGTAAATACAGATAGTACACTGTCACTGTTTGTTATGGAAATAAAACTAATGAAAAGCAGGATGCACATTTTGAAATAAATATGCAGTTTCATGAGCACCTAAAGCCTCAGGCTGAGGACACTGCTATCTGTTTAATCTGAACAAAGTTTGCTGATAGCAGGACACTGCTATCTGTTTAACCTGAACAAAGTTTGCTGATAGCAGGACACTGCAATCTGTTTAACCTGAACAAAGTTTGCTGATAGCAGGACACTGCTCTCTGTTTAACCTGAACAAAGTTTGCTGATAGCAGGGATGAAGTGTCTACTGATCCTATACATATTACATTGGTCAATGACTACTCCTAGCCTGAGATTGAATTGATATCTACAGTTATTTATGTTTCACATAATGTTATACTATGTTATGCTATAATATATAAATCACATCCACCAGTGCCGAAAAGGCCTTTTGCTCAATACCAGGACTCATCAGGCTGGCTGGAATACTATAGACATATAGTGGTCCAGGTGTTATATGCATCATCAATTTTCATGAACAATAACTGTTTGGGTGTAAATCAGATTATGCAAGTGAATTATAATCTTTATCAGTTTCATTTAAGCTTTTTACAAATCAGATTTCAGGCATGAATTAATAACACAACATTACAATTTTCTACTTGAACTTCTTATTATTTTATTTGAATTAACTGCACTATCATTCATAAGAGAAAGTGAATTAGCAAGCTAATTTTTTGTTCCCCGAGTGGTTCATGCAACCACAACATCAATGGGAGAAAACTACATTTAGTAATTCTAAGAACCCATGTGTGAAAGCAAAGTAGAATATTGTTACGTCTCTGTTGGTTTGTTAATTTCTTGTAGAAGTTATTTCCGAGAAACTTCAGCGATACAAGTCCCTTCTTAAATAAAACTAGTTTATTCTTTCTCAATACAACTTTGCAATACACAAAATTTCCACAGTCACTTTAACTTAACAAAAGCTATAATTCACAATGATTCACACACTTTACTTACGGTCACTACCGCTTGCTTGACTCAATTATTTGTGTTTATATCTCCCTATTTGCCATTTTATTTCTGCTTATTTGGTGGGCTTATATACTAAAATAGAGGGCGCCTGGAAAAGACTAGAGTTGCCAGGAAAAGTCATGATTATTCTAGAAACTCATGACGTGTTACCAGCATCACAGGACTTCCACTGTCTTTAACACTGCCCTTTCCTTAGAATTGTTCATCCTGAACAATAACCACTTACATTAAACCAATAGATAATTAACAATAACTTGATTAAATGTACAGAATTTACAAACACAAAATTAAAATTCAACAAAGTCTCATAATTTTACGAGACGTAACTTCTTCCGTACTGGTCTCTGCTTCATGTGGAGTTCATCTGCTCCATCAGGAAATATCCTATTATCGGTAACAGTCACATCAGTGGTAGTAACTTCATTAAGGGCTTCACTGTTTCCCTTCTCAAAACCGAATAGAGTTTCTTCTTCAACAGTGGCCTTTCCAGGTGACACGTCTTCAGTGGCATCTTTTGTTCTGTTGTTCACTTCGTTCCAATTGAATTGTCCTGGACCGTGATAACGCCAAATCCTGTTGGCATGCACCACCTTTGGCTTACCTCGCCGACCACGTTTTATTCGGAAAATCATGTCT
>NW_013666854.1:190555-193362 GCF_000517525.1 Limulus polyphemus | reverse complement strand
CCCATCACGTTGTCACCCTCTTATATATACCAGACTACCCTATATCTAGTAATCTCGCGACAATTCACGAAGGTACAAGATATTTCCAGAAAGCAGGGGGCGTGACACTAGTCACGTGACCTCGCTAACGCAACACTGCCCCCTCCTTAATATTGTTCTTCCCGAACAATAACCACATACAATAACAATTAACAATAACTTAATTAAATGTACAGAATTACAAACACAAAATTACAATTCAACAAAGTCTCTTAATTTTACGGGACATATCTTCTTCCCTACTGGTCTCCATCTTGTTGGCTTCTGCTTCACGTGGGGTTCATCTGCTTCATCAGGAAATGTCCTATCGTCGGTAACAGTCACATCAGTAGTAGTAACTTCATCAAAAGCTTCACCGTTTCCCTTCTCAAAACTGAGTAGAGTTTCTTCTTCGATGGTGGATTCTTCAGGTGGCACGTCTTGAGCAGCATCATTTGTTCTGCTGTCCTCTTCATCCCAACTGAAATGTTCTGGACTGTGATAACGCCAAAGCCTGTTGGCATGCACCACCTTTGACTTACCTCGCCGACCACATTTTATTCGGAAAGTCACGTCTGAGAGACAATCCACTATGTCATATGGGTTACGAAGAGTTGCCTGAAAATGTGTCAGAGTTCGTGAAAGTGTTATCTGAAAGGATGGATGATATTCATCATCAAGTGCATTCAAACTTGAAAACGTCTGCTCATTCGATGAAGCTATGTTATGATAAGAAGTCTACTGAAGTCAGCTGTGTACCAGGAGACAAGGTGTGGTTGTATACTCCCAGGAAGACCAAAGGGAAGTCTCATAAGTTGTCTTCTCCATGGGAAGGCCTCAAGGCCATAACTTTGAATCAGCTGTGTTCTATGAATGCTTCAAGTTGTTTGGCATACGAAAGACCCAGGACAACTCCACTTCACCCACAGTCTGATGGGATGGTAGAAAAGTACAATTGGACACTGGGACAGGAATTGGCAAAGTTTTGTAATAGCCGCCAAGATGACTGGGATGTCTTACTCCCTCCACTGTTGATGGCTTAGAGAACAGCAGAGCATGAAGCCACTGGATACACTCCAGTAAAGTTGATGTTTGGTCGGGAACTTTGGTTGCCAGTGGATCTGATAACAGGATGCCCACTGAATGCAGATCGTATGGCATACCAAACCTGAAGAAGAAATCAGTAATAGCTGAAGCTACAGTTGTAGCTTCTTGATTTGGTATTGCATTTGGCTCAGGCCATTTGGTGAAATAATCCATCACCACACAAATGTACCTGTTTCCAGCATGAGTTTGGGGTAAAGGACCAGCAATGTCAACGACTACTCTTTCCATTGGTGCGCCAACTTGATATAACTTCATTGGAGCATGTCCCTTATGCTTGGGTCCCCTTTTAGCACAACATGTACTGTAGGTCCTGCACTATTCTTCCACATCTTGCCTCATACCTATCCAGTATAATCTCTGCCGTAGGTGACTCAATGTTTTCTTAACTCTGAGATGTCCTCCCGTTAAACTATCATGGGATTGACACAGCACAACTTCCCGTAACCTTCTCGGTATAACTGTTTGCCAGGTCGTCACTTTTCCATCTGCAGTTTCCCATCTCCGGAGAAGAATACCATCTTCAAGCTTTAACTGGTCCCATTGTGCTCAAAAGTTCTTTGTCACAGGGCTTAAGCTTGACAACTTCTCCCAAGCAGGGTGCAAAACACTTACTTGTAGGAAATAAATTATTGGTTTCAAATCTTGGTCTTTCTCCTGTTCTGCTTTAATATCTATTCCTGGTTCCACTTCACCATCATCAACTCCTTCAGTCACTGACTTCAGCTTGATGACACCTGGTTAGTTCAACCTCCCTTTTAACACTTACAGGAATTTGGCCCTTGTTGTTCCCAAACGTCATTTTATCAAAATTAATTACACACGACCTCGGTAGTAAGTAGTCAAACCCTAATATGCACTGGTCTTCAATGTTAGCCAAGTATACTTTGTGTCTGTCCTTCATGCCCATGAGCTCAATAGTTACTATTGGTACCTCTGTGCTGGACGTAACATAGGATTCGAGTTGAAGAGCTTTGGCCATTACATCTTGTATGGTAGAGGGGTGTTCTTGCTTTACCTGTATCTTCAGTTGTGGACTGTCCAAGGCATCTACAAACTGATCCCTCAGCAACATCTTGAGGAGATCGGGTGGTGCAGTTGGGTAGGCCTTGTGTACCATAAGTTCCAAATCCTGTGCCAGCTCTTGCAAGCACTCCCCTTTAGCATTTACTCTCGTCTTAAACCTAGCCCAGAAGACTTTGGACTGATTTTGAGTTCCATACCTGAGTTCTAGAGTAGCTACCAGTGCTCTATAGTTGTGCCTGTCGTCTGCTGACAAGTGTCCAAGTATTTCCAGTGGTTGTCCCTTCAGGCTCGTTGCCAGGTTCTCTGCTTTCTGCTCCTCTGTCCATCCATTCATTTCTGCCAGGAGCTCAAATTGTGCTCTATATTCTTCCCATGGTGCCTTTCCATCAAATTCCTGTGGCTTCCTTCATACTAGATTACCCCTATTGCTGACACTCATGTCTGGAATGTGACTTCTGACAAGACTGAAAATGTCTGCATTAGGGTTTAGCTGCGGGTACTGGAAGGGGCTTCCCGTTGTCTGAGGCTGATAAGGTCCATGGCTAATATATCCTCCTTGTGTAAAAGACAGTAAATACTTCTTTAATGTATTTAATTCACTTTGAAATTTACTAATCTTTTCCATTTGTGTGTGCAGGCTTTCTCTCAACTGTTGGAGT
>NW_013666854.1:187916-189655 GCF_000517525.1 Limulus polyphemus | reverse complement strand
AATAGCCGAAACTACACTTGTAGCTTCCTGATTTCGTATTGCATATGCCTCAGGCCACTTGGTGAAATAATCCATCAACACACACATGTACTTATTTCCAGCATGAGTTTGGGGCAAAGGACCAGCAATGTCAACGGCTACTCTTTCCATTGGTGCACCAACTTGATATAACTTCATTGGAGCACGTCCCTTATGCTTGGGTCCCCTTTTAGCACAACATGTACTGCATGTTCTGCACCATTTTTCCACATCTTGTCTCATGCCTATCCAGTAAAATCTTTGTCGTAGGTGACTCAATGTCTTCTTAACTCCGAGATGTCCTCCTGTTAAACTATTACGGGATTGACGCAGCACAACTTCCCGTAACTTTCTCGGTATAACTGTTTGCCAAGTCGTCACTTTCCCATCTACAGAACATAATACCATCTTCAATCTTCAACTGGTCCCAATGTGCCCAATAGTTCTTTGTCACAGGGCTTAAGCTAGACATCTTCTCCCAAGCAGGGTGCAAAACACTTACTTGTAGGAAATAAATTATTGGCTTCAACTCTTGGTCTTTCTCCTGCTCTGATTTAATATCTATACCTGGTTCCGATTCACCATCATCAACTCCTTCAGTTACTTTGTATTCAGCTTGATGACACATGGTTAGTTCAACCTCTCTTTTAACATTTACCGGAATTTGGTCTTTGTTGTTCCCTAATGTCATTTGATCAAAGTTAACTACACACTTCCTCATTAGTAAGTAGTCCAACCCTAATATGCATGGGTCTTCAATGTCAGCCAAGTACACTTCGTGTCTCTCCTTTATGCCCATGAGCTCAATAGTTACCCACAACTTTGTATAATCTCCTGTCACACCACAGAGCTTCTGTATGGCTTCTGGTACTCCTTTGTGATCCAGCACCTTGAAACTCATAAGGGTTTGCTGAGACGCAGAATCTTGACAAAGTTGCTCTTTTTGGCCATCCAGCTTTCCATTTACATAGACAGTATGTGTGATTGCCATTTTACACTTAGCTGTTGGGACTTTCACAATGGGGTTTGGTGGGCGTCCCTCATAATCAACCACTACTGGTCTCCCCGAGGCTGACTTATTGTTAGTATTCTTCTTACACTGGCTCCTCATATGTCCTTGCTCTCAACAGTTCCAACAACCTTTCTGGGTAGCAGCCTTTCCTGTCATGGCATCTGTTTTGAAGTTGCTGGCATTGAGCTCTCTTGTACCCAGTTTTGTTACAGTACTAGCAAAGTCCCTCAAACTTCTCTGAAAGCTGCCCTTTTCTGGCCTTCAATCCTGATGACTGTGCTGGACTTAATGTAGGATTCGAATTAAAGAGCTCTGCCATTGCATCCTGCATAGTCGAGGGGTGTGCTTGCTTCACTTGTATCTTCAGTTGTGGACTGTCCAAGGCATCTACAAAGTGATCCCTCAGCAACAGCTTGAGGACATCGGGTGGTACAGTTGGGTAGGCCCTTTGTGTCATACTTTCCAAATCCTGTGCCAGCTCTTGCAGGCTCTCCCATTTAGCGCGGACTCTAGTCCTAAACCTTGCCCTTTAGACCTCGGACTGACCTTGGGTTCCATACCTGAGTTACAGAGCAGCTACCAGTGCTCTATAGTAGTGCCTGTCGTCTGCTGACAACTGTCCAAGTATTTCCACAGGTTGTCCCTTCAGGCTCGTTGCCTAGTACACTGCTTTCTACTCCTCCATCCATTCATTTCTGGCAGGAGCTCA
>NW_013666854.1:179660-187002 GCF_000517525.1 Limulus polyphemus | reverse complement strand
CATGAAGCCGCTGCATACACTCCAGCAAAGCTGATGTTTGGTCCGGAACTTTGGTTGCCAGTGGATCTGATAACAGGATGTCCACCTTATGAAGAGTTGCCTGAAAATGTGTCAGAGTTTGTGAAAGTGTTATCGGAAAGGATGGATGATAATCACCATCAAGTGTGTTCAAACTTGAAAACGTCTGCTGATTCCATGAAGCTATGTTATGATAAGAGATCTACTGAAGTCAGCTTTGTACCAGGAGACAAGGTGTGGTTGTATAATCCCAGGAAGACCAACGGGAAGTCTCCTAAGTTGTCTTCTCCATGAGAAGGCCCATATGACATAGTGGATCGTCTCTCAGACCTGAATTTCCGAATAAAATGTGGTTGGAGAAGTAAGTCAATGGTGGTGCATGCCAACAGGCTTTGGCATTATCACGGTCTAGGACATTTCAGTTGGAATGAAAGGAACAACAGAACAAATGATGCTGCTGAAGATGTGTCATCTGAAAAAGCCACTATCGAAGAAGAAACTCTACCCGGTTTTGAGAAGGGAAGCAGTGAAGCCCTTGATAAAGTTACTACCATTGATGTGACTGTTACCGATAATAGGACAATTCCCGATGGAGCAGATGAACCACACGTGAAGCAGAAGCCAATGAGACAGAGACCAGTACGGAAGAAGATACGTCCTGTAAAATTAAGAGACTTTGTTGAATTTTAATTTTGTGTTTGTAAATACTGTACATTTAATCAAGTTATTGTTAATTATCTATTGATTTAATGTAAGTGGCTATTATTCGGGATGAACAATACTAAGGAAGGGGCAGTGTTACGACAGCAGAAGTCATGTGACGCTGGTAACACGGCGTGAGTTTCTAGAAGAATCATGTCTTTTCCCGGCAACTCTAGTCTTTTCCAGGCGCCCTCTATTTTAGTATATAAGCCCGCCAAATAAGCAGAAATAAAATGGCAGATAGGGAGATATAGACACAGATAATTGAGTCATGCGAGCGTTAGTAACTCTAAGTAAAGTGCGTGAATCGTTGTGAATTGTAGCCTGTGTTTAAGTTAAAGTGACTGTGGAAATTAAGTGTATTACAAAGTTTGTAACAAGAAAGAATAAACTGCTTTTAATCAAGAAGGGACTTGTATCACTGAAGTCACTCGGAAAGAATTTTTACCGGAAATTATCACACAAGTAGATACGTAACAATAAAATGCCACATTATAATTAAAGCTTATGTTTATGATCTGTGGAAGTAGTCTAATACAAAATAACTATTCTTATTAGTCTGTTATAGCTGGATTTACTGTACAAATGCAAAGGAGATCACATTAATTTCTACACCTGTCTTTGCTAATATACAGAAGTGGTATGCATTTCGGTGATGAGTTTCATATTTGTATTTTTAGAATGGATGGTAAACAAAGTTGTCAGCTAAAACATTATCACAGAAAAAATGCAGCCAAATGGAAAACCTTCTTATAGTAGTTATCTTCATCAAGGTGGAAAAATAACACAATGTAGCTAGATTTTTGGCACATGGTTTTTCAGTAGTTATATTTTCAAGAAATGTATAAATCATACTTATAAGAGAATTTTTTTTTCAACATTTTCCAATTCAAAAATGGACACTTAAGAAAGCCTGGCCCATTTTATGGGGTATAACTGATAATTGAAACTGTTGGTGCTTGACTTTTCTCCTTATCTAAGAAGAGATATTGACTTATTGGAAAAGGCTCATAAGAGGACTGCTATGATGATCTTTGATATGGAAGGGTTACCTTACAGGGATAGGTTAAATTCTCTTCCCTTATTTTTCTCGTGAGAAAATAAGGGTAAGAGTTAAGACAATTTTATGATTTCTAACTGAGAGAGTGACTGATGGGATGAGTTACCAATTTATCATTAACAGTTGTGAAGGTTAGCATTTTAGAGGAAAAATATATGATTTCCTAAAAAATAAAGGATACATGGGTTTAAAATTTTACTTTTCTAAAAGGTGAATGTGCTAGTAAAGCCTTGAAGAACCAAATGGTCCCTTGTTGTCCATATGTTATCTTATATTAAGAAATTATGGAGCTGCCAAATAGTTCCTATTGAGCTAGGCTTAACCACAGAAATGTTATGAAATCTTCTCAGTTGTTCACTGTTAACTGGCTAGATGCTTGTGCCAATTACAGAGTGCAGTAAAACTATTTATAAAAATAGTTAATTTTACTGCTTAGCAGCACTGTATATAAAATAAACTTCTTGGTGGGACTGGTGAATGTTCACACAACTGAGTGCTAACTGATGATGCTATTTACTGGCTGTAGGTTTAATCTATGATATGTTACGAACAAGTCTGTTTAAGAGATAAATTCATCCTATCTAGTTATTACATTTTGTATCATTTAGAACTAATTGTGTTTTTAAAACTAAAATGAAATAGTGAATAGGGGTAAAATTACTGATAATATGGTGTGGTTAAGATTATCAATTAAATATCTTTAACACTACTATCATTACTATGGTAATATTAATTTTATCACTATCTGTCAGTTAAGTATGAACATGATTTTCTTGAAATCAAAACAAAATGAAAATACTTGCCATATTCTTCCAGATAAAAGCATGTTAAGCACTTCAGAGCACAAAAATGTAAATATGAATTACTATGAGTGACAGTACTGCACGTCAAAATGTTTTTTAATGCCACTATAGCAAAAGTACTTTTTTCTGTGTCTCTTGCTAGCCTACATACATGACAAAGCACAGAAAATACATTCTCTTTTTCTTTGGTACCATCAACATTATCCTTCTTTTCTGTTGAAAAAACAAGAGAGTATTTTGTAAGATACTAAAAACATATTTTTTATCTTACTTCTATATGAATTTTTGAAAGCTAAAACCCACTAAAGTACATTTAAGATTAAGAAAAATAATGTAACAAGTAATTCAGTAAACTGAGATTACCACTCACAACCATAACAAAAAATCATCACTCATGATATCTAATGGTGACTTTCAACTGTAAAGCCTTGGTATTCCATATCTAGACACAACAAGGTTTTTAGATTTTGTATTTAAAAGAGACTATTATTGATCCATGTGGTAAATAATTTTATCTAAATTTTTTTTTTGTATGTAATTACACATTGTAGCTGAAATATATCTTAGTTTACACATTATGTTTATGACGTAATACTCTGTCTTTCAAAAATCTATATAACAAACAAATATGTAATATTTAAATGGTTTTTTGGAAAATTTTTAGATATGTTCCTAATTTTCAGTTTAATGAAAAAAGTTTAAAAATGCTAATGCACGTCTTTTTTACTTCCTATTTAATAAATATACATTATTAGAATTTTTGTATAAAAGCTTACATAATGTCCACTGAAACTGGAAAGTTAAAAAAACATTTTTTCATGAAAATGTTTCAAAATACACATTTTTTCTATACATATTACAAGAGTATGTTATCATGAGAAGATATAAAAAATATTTCTAAAAATACTTATCTAAACCAGTGTTTCTCAACTTTTTGGATACCACGGACCAGGTCACCACCTCTCTAAACTGTCACAGACTACTAAAATACAAATACGAGGAAAAATCATTATGATTTACATATGAATTTTCTGTCAGTTTTTGTGAAACCCCATGGCCTAGCCAAATGGATGTAATAGACTGGTGCTGATCTACAGACCAGCATTGAGAAACACTGATTTAAACAATATGATGTATAACAACATTCTTTCTATATGCAACTGTTGGCATAGTTACCAAATGATGTTAGGGCTTCTTGAACTGCCTTATCATCCTCTTCCAAAATAGCCAATTTTAAAAATAAATAACCATTCACAAGGTTTGCTGGATCAATGTGTTTTGCCTCAGAAAGTACAGATTTAGCTTTCCTAGTTTCTTTTATTTCAATGCAGCAAAATGCAAAACTTTGCAAGACTGTCAGTAAAGCTTGCATTACAGCTGGTGTTTTATTCTCATCTTCCAGCTCGTCATATACTTTCAATACAAATTCATGCCACTTAATTGCACCTATATAGTCACACTCTTTAAATCTCTTGGATGCATTTTCTGTCATCACACAGAAAAAGTCTTGAATAAAATTAAATTGTATTTCTTTAGATTCCACCAATTTTAAGAATTTGGTTCCACATAATGCAGCTTTTTTTGTGTCTCCCTGGAGAAAATTAAATTTTGTGAGTAAAACAAGTAGCTCAGCTTTATCACTAACTTCCTCTGACCTGTCAAATTGATGTTTTAGAATGTCAACTGCCAGATCCAAATAACCATGGTTTAACAAAAAATAGCTCAGTTCTATAGCATTTTTAGTTTCTAGGTGAGGTAGTTTTTCCACTGCATGTAAGACTTCAGAAATAGCATGTCTGTCGTTGCTATGAACTACAATTTGTAACCTTTTAAATTCAATTTCAGGATCAGCAAATTCTGTATGAGCCAGTTCTAAGGCATGAAGAGCCTTCTGCCAGTATTGTTTTCTGTCCCACAGTAGGTAGGTCTCAACCATTAGTTTTAATGTGTTTAACTGTTGATCTTTATTGACACTATTCTCACTTTTTCCTAGATCAAAACTTTCTTTTAACCAAGAAATAGCTTCTTCACACTTCTTCTGGTTGAAGTTTTTCAGACCAATGTTATAGCATAGTAGTGCCAAATATTTCTGTTGCACAGGAAAATTAATCACTTTGCTTTTGACTTGCTGAAATAATGCATAAGCTTTGTCATATACAATACTATTTGTTTTCCAGTAAAAATTTACTTCAATGTTATATATAGAAATTAGAAGTGATCTTTGCTCAACAAATTTACTTACAGAATTTTTTTCAGCAATATCTACTGAATTCAATACTGTCTGTAGGTCATCAATGCAACTGTTTGATATTTGCAGTAAGTGTTCAAGTCGTTCAATTATTATATTCTCACTTGACAAGATGATACTTAATGTCTTCAAAGAGTAATTTAAAATGCTTTTGAGACTACTTAAATTTTGTGGTGTTTCAAAGCATGACTTACCTTTATTTTTTACTAACTTTTGTGAAACAAGAACAAGAACAGCAACATAGTAAAAATTTATTTTGGAATTATCATCTTCAGTTGTCTCAAAATAGTTTTCAGCATTCATAATGAAATGTATGCATCTATTGAAAAAGGAATCCAAAGTATCTTTCTGTTCTAATAACTTTGAAGTGTTTCCTGATGTAAATGTTTCTATAATCTTACTGAGGAATTCTCTCAGGTTTTCCAAAAAGCAGGATTCTACTTCCTTTTCTTTTCCCTGTATGGCTATAAAAGTGTCAAGAAAATATTTCATATTGTTCTTAGTTTTACAAGTACTAGAAAAGAAGTACCTATCCAGATTATTTATTTCACCTGTGGCACTGATACCATCAAGTCGAACAAAGTTTATAGTTGAAGTAACAGAAAAAGGACTACATTCGTGCAAACGTGAGGTTGAGCCTGTATTTATTTTCTGATCTTTAGTTTCCGGAATCAATAAGTCATCATATCTATACGTACTATTACAATCCATGCTTTCGACAATTTTGAAAACAGCGGTGTAATGCAGACGAGGTAGTTTTATATCAGCGCTCTCTACTGCCGAAAGGTGTAACTTATAAAAAATATAATTAAACAAAAATAGTGGCCACAAAATCAAGTGACATTTTTGCTTATGTTAGCAAGCGTTTGTAAGGAACTAATATGATTCTATTTTTATGAGGGTGCATTGAATTTTATTAAGATGAGAAACTAGAAACATAAGTATAATTTGGATGATCTACTTTAGATACCGAATTCCTAAAAACATTCATTTTTTTCCTGTTATTTCGTTAAAGTATTATTCTCAATAGTATCTAATTTTTACAGTAACTAATAGTAATAGGGGGTACATATTTATTATTGAGAATAACACTGAATTGTGTGTGGCTTACACTAATTCCATATTAGCCTGAGTAAGTGACGGATTTTGTTAACCTTCCTTAGTTTGCGGGGATTCTAGCGTGTTTCATGTTTGTTTGTTTGTTGTTTATTTTTAGTCAATGTACTTATAACTTTTTCTTTCATGCTTTAATTATGGTATCAAAACAAAAAGCTAAATGAACACTTTAAAATTAATTAAATGCAATCATGTTATTTGTCACAGCTGATAGGTGAACTAAAATCGCAGAATGTTACTTTTACCTTTTTCTTAACATAACACCCTGATAAAGTTGAATGTAAAACGAAACACCGTCATTCGTAATAATATCATAATAAACAAATAATAGATAACTTAAAAATCGTTAAAATGATATATAGTTGTAAACTATCTAATGAGGTGTTTTGAAGTCTCTAAACACGTTGTAGAAAGCTATAAGCTAAATTAAAATATTTTGTCTCATGTTACAATATGACAAGTAATTTTGATTGTGTTTGAACCCTGAAGCACTCTTTCTGTATGAATTATATATAGATTTTCAATTTCAAAAGAAAACTCACGACGTTCAGTTTTTGTTTGTTTTTAGAATTTACATAAGACATTTCAGTGCTAATTTAAATCTTCGTGTACAAATTAGACGACCACATATCTCTCCGCCATCAAATTGTGATATTACACTGTAAATATCGCTTTATTATTTCCACTGTGCTGCTAGCTGGCCTGTTTAATAACACTTAAAATCACTAGAAGTACAATACATTCACTACTAGCGAAGTAATCGAATTATATGGCCACTACTATACACAGGACTGACACGCACTAAATGAATGTAATACTAATAGTTCAAAAATGATGTTAGGTTAGGCCACAGAGCTCCCATAGAAAATACTATGAGTGTGTTTGATAAATACTGTTTTGGAATTAAAAAATACTGTGGAAAAATACTGTTACGACAGCGGGGTCACATGACGCTAGTAACACGTCATGTTCTCGAAGGTTCGTGAATGCTTGAGCGTTTACTAGATTTCGGTATTCTTGTACATATAAGACGGTCAAGACGTGACAGCAATAATGTAATGTAACTGAAATACAGACAGAGAGAGACTGACAATTGAGTCGAGCACGTGTTTCTTTTCTTTTTCCTCCAACAACTGCTGTAATCTTTCTTCTTGTTTATTTTGCTGTTCGAGCTGTCACTGTTGCAGGTTTTCTTGCAACTGCTGTTGTCTCTCTTCTTGTTTCTTTTCTCGTTCTTCTTGTTTCGTTTCTTGTTTCTTTTCTCGTTCTTCTTGTTTCGTTTCTTGTTTATTTTCTCGTTCTTTTTGTTTCTTTTGTTGCTCTTGTATTTCTGCCATCAATTCTGCTAAGCTGTAGTTTGATTTGCGGCCTTTCCTTTCCATCTTCTTATTCTTT
>NW_013666854.1:165425-178674 GCF_000517525.1 Limulus polyphemus | reverse complement strand
GTCCGCAGTTCAATTACATTGTTGCCGTCAGTTCTTACCGGTCTTATATATACAAGAATACCGCATATCTAGTAGCCTCTCGAGACTTCAGGAAGGGACAGGATCATTCTAGAAGTTCATGACCTGTTACTTGCGTCACGTGACCCCCGCTGTCGTAACATTATGATATACAATACTGTACAAAAGCGTAACTTGTCTGCAGACTTACGACACAAAAATGGGTTCCAATACCCACGATGAGAAGAGCACAGTTAGCCTATTCTGTAGCTCTGAGCATAATGACAGTCAATCTTCTTTTTTTTGTTAACAGGCTGTCCAGTAAACACTGGATTTTACTTTTAGTTACTTCGTGTTAACGATATCCTGGAAGCGTGCAGTATTTTCATTAGAGAATTTCACCACAAAATTACGATGATTTACTTAAACAACACATGATATGTCAGGATGAAGTCAAATTTATATGCGTTTAATAATTTTATGACTTATAATGTAAAGTAGACTTAGGGCTGATTCTTAAAATTTGAACTTGGCTCCACCCCCCCAGTGAAACTTTCCTTTTTTTTTTTCGGCCCACAACAACTAATTTCAAAACCTTAACCAAAATATTAGTTTCCGTTGACATGGTAACTGCATAATCTTGTTTTTCTTACTGACGAAAAACACTTAGTTAATTAAATTATTATTAATATGTCAAGTTATTGTTCAGATGCATTGAAACTTATCGGGTTTCTTCTGAATTGATAACCACGCAATAATTAACTAGTATAAACACCAGAATGATTTCCTGTGCCAATTTATTAGTTTCTAAATGCAAAAAATATGCTTTTTTAACCGTTTTTGGACAATTTAAATGTCATCTATCAAAGAATCTATATAAAGAGACCTTTAGACAAATGTCAATCTCAGATTGATAAAACAACAACATTAGAGTCGCTTAAGAGACATGTGTTGAAATACCATTTAAAATTACTTGGATTAAAATGACTTATAAATCAAATAAACTAAAAATGTCTGCATAAAAGTACAATCTGTGTTCACAGGCAATGTTCAACCAAGGATCAATCATTATCTGATACCAGCTGGTATATACATTTCTTTTGTAAATTACATAAATTTCCTAGTGTTTTCTTAAATATATGCGTCACAGACCGCTGATAACATTTTGATATGGGGCATGAGACCCACGTTTAACCACCGCTAAATTTCAAAACCAAACTGAATCACGTAAGAACATAGTGTAACAAATGACGCATAGTTTTATACCCTATCAAAACTCGAGCAATAATGTTTAATAGATAACTTAAAAGAAAGTTAAGTAAAACATACGATGCTAGTTTCAAACTATTTAATACGCAAATACTGTTTTCGAAATCCATATAATTCCCAGAAATTAATTTGGAATGATCATTTCTCAGAACTACTCAAAATAACACGCCAAAGATTTCCGATCAAACATTAATAATAACAATAACAGAGCTGAATGTGAGGAACGCATAACGAATTTAACAAGAATAAACAAAACTTCGAAAGTAAACGAATAAACTGGAGTTCATTTCCATAGTCACCTGAAATAAAAGGTAAAATGCTCCAAGGTGTCTAGGAGGGTGGCGTGTTTAAGGTGTCTAGGAGGGTGGTGTGTTTAAGAAAATAGACTGCATTAGATTGTAGGGATATTTATTTTTTTCAGGAAGAATGGGTAGCAGGTAACTTGGAAAACTGAGATGAAAAAGAATTTCTGTTCTCAGATTTTTTGATAAAATAATTGGAAAAGTTCTTGATACGCTCTGCAAGAGACTGCAGCTTGCAGACCTTCTGTAGATATGACCTCGTGTATAATTCTGGAGTTTGTAGACAGTTCGGGTGGCTGTTAAGTGTTGGGAGTGTAAGATTTTGTATGTCTGTTCTCACATATTACATGTTACTATATTCCAGTATGGATCTAATGGACATTTTGTGATTTAGCATGATGGAGTGTGCATTGCACTCTTTGGCATCCCCTCTAATCTTGCAGAGATAATTCCAACACACTACACTGAAGTTTTCATTCAGTACTCTGCTTTGACAGTCACTGTCTTCCTTGGTAGGAGTTTAGGTAATTAACAAGGGATGTTAAGAAATAATGGATTTCTCTTCATCGCGCTTGTGATAATGTTAGATAAAGTGAGGGTGATTTACTTTGATTACATATAGATTACTGAAGTTTTGATTTATTCTTGAGTCTGATGTCGTTGGAGCCTCAAGAAACTCCAGAAAAGTCAAAAAGAAAGCCGAGAAGGGTCCAGTGACGCTCGAGCAAAAGAAAAGTCTGGCGATGTCGTACATTCCTCCTCCTTTACCACTATCACCATTCGAAATACCAGAGAACAATACGCCCTATCATTGTCAGGCCAAACTCGCCGCTCCGAAAGAAAACATACCACAACCTCGTACTTTTTATTTTCTTTATACAGTTATTTACAATGCATAATACAATGCAAGTATTTACAATACAGTCGACAAAAACAATGCTGACAATGAAGAGGATCTTAGGATCAAGTAGACCCTTTTTATTAAGAGAGAGAGAAAAAAAACCCTTAAATATTTTTAACATAAGCTTACCACTCCCCCAAAGATAAACAATTATAATTTATGCATTCAGGTTTCGAGAAAGAGTAGAAACGTCAAAGGTACGTTCCTATACCTCAATAAAAATAAAGTAGTAAGTTTGAACAGGCATACTTTAAACTAAAAATAACGCCAGTCAAAAAAAAGAGAAAAAAGTTCGAGACTGGCGCCTTCTCTTGTTAACTGTTTTGGTACTTTCATGAAAAACGATAGTTAAAGTACTGTTCCGACAATTTAAAACAATGCTATGCTATAGCAGCTATGTAGATGAGATTTGTTATCTCCAAGGTCTCTGAACGTATTGATCAGTTTCTATGATATCCATGGGTAACCACAGAAATATTTTCGGGGAGGAGGCAAAACATATTTGTAGGGAATCAGCTTTTACAGTGTAAGCCCACAAACTAAAATAATATGTGTTGCGTCAGTTCCATTCCATAGTCATTCATGAAAAATTTAGTTAAGTTCTTGATTACTGGCATTTGAATATTTATATAAAGAACTTGATAATATAAACTTTCTAAAAAAACGGCTTTCCAATAAACATCGTTAACAACACTATATGAGAATATTGAGATGGAGTCGGAGTTGTCAAATAACTTATTTTCAATGTACCGATAACCAATGTCAATACTATTATCAATCACTAGTAGACATGCGATATTAGGGAAGAAACAACACTAGAAGTATTTTGTAGAAGAAGAAGTCTAGCATAAAATATCATGCTATCAAAGACTGTAACCTAGTAATATATTCATAATATTTCAAGATTCTAATTAAATGCAGTTATGATGTGGAATCAATTCAACGTATAAAATATACATCGTTAATACGTAGACTTAGGACTCAACTGAATGAAACCAGTTCAGCTATCAGTTTGCTGTTGAAAATCAGTGATGATGTTTTCGAAAGCCTTTACCAGTCTTTTAAAATGTTATCTGTCGGATAACCAGCAAGGCAACTGGAGTTGCGAGAGATAGATTGCAAAAAATGAGCCTAGACACAAGTTTACACAAAGAACATATTTCTAATAACACTTTCACATTTACAATATTAATAAACACTAAACTACAATACTGTAAACAATAAACTATTAAGCAAGTAAGTTATCGTATGTGTATGTGACTGACACAAAAGAAGACTAATAGAAAATAAACAGCTCTTGTCACTGCATGTAGATCCTTCTTGTATGTTAAACTGAACTAAAGGAAAATTCTGATTGGAACTGTATCCCTTTACTTTAAATCCATATAAGTACTCCATGTGAAATCCAAAAGTGTGTGAGTCATCTTAATTGGATTTCATCAATGAAGTTTCAGAAAAACGCTTCAAACCTTAAATGACAGAACCAACACTACACTGAATCCATTTACACTTACTGTGAACAAACGCTACAACAACACTTTAAATTTTGCTTGCTTGAACTGAGAAAGAGAACAACAACAACATTAAACAATAGGTACACAATCACGAGTCACTTCGACTCTTAACATAAAACTAAAAATGTATGGTAGATATAGGAGAAACTGAAAGTTTCTGCTGAATATTTACAGAAACACAACGTTAAAAGATAGGGAGAATAAATGGAACTGAAAACTGTGTTAAAACTACCTTGAAATTTCTATTAAATCTTGTGTGTAAAATGTATGAAGAATCTGCTCTCCCATGTTTCAACGTGGTCTTAAAATTTAAATATAGTGTTGCGTATTTGCTTGTTTGTTTCCGGTAGAAATTCTTACCGAGGATCTTCAGTGATACAAGTTCTTTTTTGATTAAACCAGTTTATTCTTCCTCAATACAAACTTTTAGTACACAGAAAGTTCCACAATCAGTACGTTTCTCATCACTTTAAACTTAACAACTTTTATAATACAAGCTATAAATCACAGCGATTCACAATCCCCATAACTTCGTTCTCGACGAGTACAAGACACACACTTTACGGCTCACTAGCAGAATCATAAATTACCTGGAACTCAAAATAACTACTGCTCACTCTTCATTTATATATTCCTTGCTGCGCTGGCTTTCCCCTGCCAGGCTTATATACTAACGAAGAGGGCATCTCCAAAACACTCGGACTTCCCCGATCATTCGAGAAATTCGTCACGCGCGCCACCAGCGCCAATGCGCCACAAGCGTCACGTGACTTCCGCTGTCGTAACAATAGCAATAAACTCTTAAGTTCCTGATAAAAGAAAGCAGTAGTGGTTCTTGTTAAATCGGCTTCTCAACACGTAATAAAGATTAAGAGTGATTCCATTCACAACTGTTATTTGATATGCAAAAATAATAACTGAGTTCACTAATTAAAAACAATGTTTTTATTAATGCAATAGAACCAGATACCCACGTTATAATCCTCATTTAACCTATTTCACTACTTACAGAAAATGAAAGTTAGTTATTCTCCTGAGCGCCTCTGTGCATCCAACAAGGGAACTATGAAAAACAACATAATTTTGAGATTTTTTTACTTTTTAATTAAAATAGTGGAAAAGAAAGCATCTCCCCATACTACAGTCTCTCTTCACCTTTCTTACAAGGCTGACCTTAATTTTAGAACTATCAAGTAAAAACAAAAAGCCAAATCAAACTTTATTCACATAGCACACAAGAAGACAAACTGAATCACTTGCCCAGCAACATTTAAAACTAAACACTACAATACAAAACAACACTATACGTGTACACATTACAAATATCACCCAAAGTTTTAGGAGGTGGTAGTTTAACAGGCCACGTTCGCATAAAAACATTCTTAAACAATGACACATATTAACACCCAGTGTGTGAATCAATGAGACTGAATTTTAGGGATTGGGTGAGTTATAAAGTGGTGTCATAGTATCTGGCATTCAAATTAAAACCCAAAACTTTACTCTGATAAAGGGCTCTATCTGTTAACTTTCTCAATACCGGGATCGTTCAATTTGACCGGGTCACGTGATCTTTTGTACTCGTTTAAAGTCTTTATAGATTTAGTGGGTGGAGTTAACTAGCTTCCTTCCCTCTAGTATATCGTTTCAAAACTAGGGACAGTTAGCATAAATGGCCTTTTAGTAGCTTTGTGTGAAATATAAAACAAACAAACAGTATTCCCTCATAACCTGAAAACTTCTGGAATGGCCATGCTGGTGGCCATTTCAGATTCCAGATAATGCATTAAAATCTGTATCTTGAATTCTAACAACAGAGAATACCAGAAAGATTTGTTTGGCAATTAACCCGCCAAAAACATCTCCTTGACTCATAGACTAGGTGTTAAATTAAAAAACCTTTAACAAAGATACATACAAAAATTTACCATTTAATAATGATGTTAAACATTGGAATAATCCTTTAATGAAAAAGCATATAAATGAAGACCCTTTAACATAAAGAGCATATCTTTGAATTACAAAACCCTTCAATATAGAAAGTCTACTCCTTTTATGAGGTGGGTAGCACAACAGAATACACATAACATCAAAAGTATATAAATGAAGCCCTTAAACACCAAAAATACCTATAAACTGCAAACCTTTTAACAATAAAAACATATCAACAAAAAATCTATAATGTAGAAAATCTTCAAAACAACCTCTTGATATAACTATATGTGTATACATTCTAGAATTTTTAATAATTATGAAACCTAAACCTTAAATCTCATTGTATAAAATAAGTCAGACTGCTAAAGTTATATATATACAATAGCTTAATGAAAATATGCAATTTACTTGCAAGAACATTTCGCCTGAAGTAACCGTGAAAGCAAGTCCTTCAATGCAGTTGAAGAATTATTCCAGTGCTCCATGGTGGCGTGGCAAATAATTTCTTTGGCTCTTGCAACAGTCTTTTAGGTTTTTGCCAGATCCTTTCAAAATTGATGCACCTTTTCTCTCTGTTAGCAGCTCTTGGTGCTTTAGCATATGATCTTCCTCACGATTATAAAGCACTTAGGTCTCCTCTCATCTGTCTGCCTGTTTCTGACAGTGGCACTTTAAAAGCATTATCCATTGCAGTGCAAATTTATGTTTTACCTTGGTCATTGGCTTTGTAGAGAATATTACATTCTCCAATATCTCTTCAGAGCTGAGGCTGGTGGAGTGGTATAAGTGATTTCCTGGTGCCAATCCTGTTAGAGACTACTGCTACAGCTGATTTTTCTGTTATCAATGTAGCTACAGTGGTGGCTTCCTGTTTGATCTCAACTGATTTTAGTTGTGGAAAACTCTTATTTGGATACATATTTCTATTATTTTGTCAAAAGGATACACATACATGTCATGACTATAATCATTACCAGCAAAGTGTCCAACGACAGGGTACTTTCATGGCTTTCTGCAATGCTTTGACTGATTTCTTTTTTATATTTCTTGGTCTTTTTGGTCAGCTCATTCACATTATAGTTAGTAATTATTAAGTGAGTGGTTGGTGACTGAGCAAATGGAAAACTGGAAATCACGGGTTCGTCTAAACCCAATTTTCCTGACTACTCTGACATATGGCATTGGTGGGGTGCCTAATCATAAGACAGCTGGTGGCAATTTGGATACTTCAGAGTCTGGAGAACCAGTTCTTCAGTTGCTGCCTTCAGAGCACACATATTGGATGCATTGTCAAGCATTTCATCTTCATTCATCAGGGGGTATGTGCAAGAATTCATTATCATCAACACCTCCTCTCCCTTTGGAGCAGCAATAAACCTTGTCTAAGACAAGATTAGTCATCTCTCATGGAGGTGTTATATCTTGCACCAGCATTACAATTTACACTTTCCTGTAGAACTGAGCTCTTACTGATTTATGTTTAGAACACAGCAATAAAACTGACCTCTTAAAAGTATTTCCATACAATAACTAAAAAATTGGGCAGCCTTAAGTTTAAATACGTTGTACTCGGACATACCATTTATGAATTTGAAAAGTCAAACTAACACTTATAAAAGACAGCATGAGCTGTGTTTACATGGAAAAGTAGCACCAACTTATGTTACTCTCATCTCTTCTGACAAAAATCAAAACCTGAAGAACATTTCAGTATAAAAACTGAAAGATCCACTTTCTCACATTAATGAAACCATCAGTCTCGTTGCTCTTTCAATTAATACCTATCATGCGAGTATCCATCATTAACTTCATATATTGTCTCAAGACCCTGATAAAGCTCTCGTATTCTCCAACATAGATTGTCTTCTAGACATATCCTCTGTGTTCTGATTCAATTTGTGTTAGACTACACATATGACTGGCCTTGTGGAAATTTTTATACCCATGCGCCACAACTCACACACATAAATGAAAATGCCTATTTTGATATATGTAACTATCCAACTTAGGGACATAGCCATGTGCACTTGTAGTTTGTGATAAATATCCTCAGGTATGTGTGAAATTATCATAGTAACCATGTGGGCTACTCCATTTATTATCTTCTGATAGTTAACGTGCTGTCATTTGTAAATGACAAGACCCAATAGATTTTTCCAGCTTGCAAAAACATTTCTTGGCAAAATATTTCAAAACTATTAATTAACCAATATTGGTATGGAAAGAAAACGGAGGCATTCCGACAAACAACTATCCTAACTATCATATGAATAATACGTTTACAGTATAATGCAATACACTGTATTGCACATTACCACTTGGTAACTTGGAAAGCAAGGGTTGATAAGCCTCTTTAGTCAATGGCGGCATGACTAACAAGTGTCCTTATGGAAAAATTGTACAATAGCTGCAGAAGACCCACCATTAATTTGAGAGGGGTATATAGGAGAGGCCAAGAAGCAGGTTGGACAACCTGCCACTACTCCAACAAGGGTGACAATCACTGCTCAGAAATTCACAAGGGTGCTTGGAAAACAAAAATGCACAATTCCCTTTCAGCTGTTGATTTCTCAACCAAATGGATTTCCCAGCTGATGTGATTAAATAAGGATCACAAAATGTAGCCCATACATTCTGTTGGAAATCACCACTCGATGGCTCAGAAAGGAACAACATCTTTTCAGCTAGCAATCTTTTGACTACCTGACTATCCTAATTTGCAGCAAAACACTGATGAAGAGGCTGTCATCAGTGACTTGGCTGATCAGTAACCCTTCACTACCTCTTTTGGTGTTTCCTCATTTGACTCATTCAAAGGTGGTCAGATGAGTACTTGGATAATCCTCCTCCTCATCAGCTGAACTGATATGATAACTGATGGCCTTGACTTACTCTGACTCATTAGGTCAGATCTCCAACTCCTGGATTTTTCAGAGGATATTCTGTGACATATGGTCTCAGCCTATCCATTTGCTGTATATGTTTGCATGCGTCCTGTGAATGTTGGATCTCATAAGTCAGAGGACCAAGTTATCTAAAAACTAGGTGTGAATATTCCAACTAAAGCCAAGCAGTATATTTGCTCGAGGCACATATTACTGTCACACTTCATCTCTGGCTGGACAGCTGCCTTATCTATTTCCCAGCAGGTAATTTTGTGTGTATACGCAGCCATAACCATTCTCAGCCACTCTACATTTACCTGAAGGCATAGTGGTGTTTCAAGACTTGAAAATGCACCATACTTCATGCGCACAAGGATGCTGTTTCATGCCTAAACATACGTATGTTCAGCAAGCAATTTATCAATCTTTGCTCAATTGAACATTATACAATCATGAAATATGGCAAGTGCTCAATTCCAGTTTGCTTTGCCAAGGTTAATAGACTTTGCAACGTCTGACTGATCATCTGTGTCACCCATTTCGTTAAACCATCAGATTAGGAATAGTAGGGGGATGTAAACATCTTTAACACACTGAGAATATTGCATGACTCAGAGAACAACTAACTGTGGAATTTAATTTCCCGATCCCTGTGTATCTCTCCAGGTGCCTCAAAACATGTTATTTATTGTTCTGCCAACACATTAGCAATAGAGTGTGCCAATATTTTACCAATAGATATGCTTTGACTCACTTTGTGAAGTAACTATTGACAACAAGGATGTACTGATTACCTCTCTTGGTCTCTGGCAGTGCAACAGTAATATCCAAGGCGATTCTCTAGAAGGTAGGACATAGAAAATTTTGGAGTTTGTTCTGTCAAGGCTGGGCTTTCCTTTACACTGCATACATCGTACAGTGCCAGCACCAGCTCTCAATGTCATTATTCAAATCTATCTAGTAGAATTATTGTTGGATATTGGCAAGAGTGACCACTGATCATTGAGTCATGCAAAGTTCGAGAGAATATTCCCCATGCAAGGGCAGGGAATTATGAACTGCAGCACAGATCAACTTCAACATCTTGGTGAGTAATAGTAGAGGTACAACATTGCATTGTGAACCTTAACTGTTCATACATGCCATAAACAACATGTACCCATACCCAGCTCCTCAACATGTGCTTGACATGTGCCCTCTTGCAAAGTAAGGAGTGCCCACACTTTCTCAGGGCTTCTGAATTGTTCTTCCCAAAGCTCTCGAGGATAGAGTTTTGGCAGCCAGTCACCTATAAGATTGCTCTCTTTGTGGCTTCACATTTAATGGTGGAAAATGTAACAGTTTTAGTTTGGTGTCCCAGATCAGGACAGTCAATGATCAAAAATGGTCTCACAGTGTAGATAGTCCTTCAGTCCTAGGTGATGTTATATGATCATTTCATACTCTTTCAACCTTGTGATCTAATGTGCAGTCATCCCTTCCAGCTTTTTAAAGATCATGTGTCATTTAAGTGACACAGGCTCCACCCTGAGATTGGAATATTTGCTATATAAATAGTATTGGAAAAGTTATACGAATACTACAACTAGATACAGCTCTTTCTTCATGGTGCAGTATCAATATTCAGAAGCAGTGTGCGTAGAGCTTGAGTACACTATTACTGAATCCACACAGTCTTGCACCTGCAACAGCACCACTCTAACTCCACTATCACTGGATACACTAGGATGTGTGCCTCTAAAAAACTCATTTTCAGGTGAGAAATGCATCATCACACTTTTTTCACTACGTGATATAGGTTTCAGCTTTAGCGAGGGTGAAAATGAATTATTTTATTTTGAAAAGAAGAAGGTCGTGAAACATTGATGATACAACATGAGCCCAAGGAAGCTTCAAACCTCCCATCTTGCCACAGGTTGTTGCCAGTCTCAAACCACTTTTATATTTGCAAGGTACATAGAGATGCTTTCTCTACCCATGATTTAACTGAGAAACACTACTGACACTTCCAAGTTTTTGCTTTAGTCCTGTCATTTGTATCCATTATAAAACTATAACCAGGTTTGTTAGAGCAGACTCGAACATTCAGCTGAACACTGAGACATCATACACACATACACTAGGTATCTCTCCTATTTCACACTTTTAAATACTAGCTACATCAACCTTTTAAAGGTAGATGAACCATTGTACGTTCCAAAGGGCGTGACTCAGAACTCAAATAATCAATTTTTAGTAATGAAAGCATCCAGTTTGACTTGTGAGTATCCAGAGGTCATATCTAGGGTGCTGAAGCATTGGACACCTTCCAGCACATCCAGAAAAAATTCTTTTCACTGCAATGGAAAATTATCAATGCATGCCACATAATTTTCTCAATATAAGTCAACAAAAAATATTTGGCTACCATCCTTTTCATGACAATTACTTTTGGAGATGACCATACACTTTCAGAGGGCTGAATAATCCCATCCTTTAACATCCGATTTTTCTAACAGGGAACTGGTGGGTCAGTTATTTGATAAGACATTTATCCAGCAGGCTCTGGCACTGAGTTGAGACCAGATTGTTGTTGCAATCCTCAACTAGTGATCACCAGAAGGATGGAAGCCAAACATGTGTTTTCAGACCTAGTGTGATAGAAATGACCTTATCATCAATGCTAGTATTGGCTACCTCTACAGTGCTTGCTATGCCAATGACCATTTCAGTGAGAAGTTTAATGTCAATTGGCTGTAGTTACAAGACAACGAGAGGATATCATCATCCCCTGCTAAGTGTATTACAACCCATGTCAGAGCTGCCCATATATCCTCATATGGTTTAACAATTCCATTGTATGGCACCAGCATACACAATCATGTAACCACTGCACACCATTTGAACATTCTGAGGTAGTGTAATTCAATCTGCTAGATATACTTGAGCAGCCCACTGCTCTTCATTAGGTTTGTATTGACATTAGAAAGACTTCCCACTATTGCACAGGTAACATTGGCCAGAAGGCTTCCACATAACATCCATCATGGATCTAGGTGTAGTTGGAGACATGCCTACCCTTCCAGATTCAGTCTGTCACTATTCACCAGAATAAAGTGTATGCCCACGGATCAGAGTCGTAGCTTTACTGAGAGTGTCTGGTTTACAGGGATGTCTACCAGGGTTTTCGAAATTTCTTTTCTTCACCAAAAACATTATAGCTTTATTACATATACATGCAGGCACGTACTAGGCACAGCCCAGCCTGGAAAGAGCTGGACTATTCACCATCTCCTTCAACACCAACAGAGTTTCCATTATTCTCTTAGAGCTTTATTCATAGCAGTGACTGTATGCTGCCAGCCCTTCTACACTTCTTGTACAGTTAGTTGAGATGGATGTAACCATCTTATTGCCACCAGGCACACATAGATATGTTGTATGGATGTGCTCTTGCAGTCAACAATCATACGAAAGGAATGGTTCCCTCTACCCAAAGCAACATTTGGGGGAGTTAGTGGCTGCTCTTGTTGTAGTGGTGCAAACATCATGGGTACGCCTAGATAACCCTGCCTGGCCGCTGTATATGGGCCTTTTTGCATTCCACCACTTTGTGTTGCTTTTTTGGATCTGTTCTCAGTGGAGGGCACCTAAGCATAGGGCACCACCATGAGTATGGCAGTTCAAACCCATGAGATCCACGATAGCTGCTGCTATCAGCTCTCTTTTTTCTGGTAATGCTCAGTCCAATGTGACTACCTTGAACCTCATTGCTGCTGACAGTGCTTCCTATTTGAGTATGGATATCTTGCATGGCCAAATGATGTTTCATTGTCTCATTTGGAAGTACCTTAATAACTTGTCAACTAGGATGTCTTTGTGATCTGTGGCCACCATTGCAGAATATGCATTCCCATGTAAGTAGTGTAAATCATAAGTGAAGGCACCCAAATTATCCATGGGACCTTGTCTGTGTGGCCTAAGTTCTGTGAGGTGAATGTCTTGGTTTTGCACTGGATCAAACTGTTGGTGTGACTCAGACACTGAGTATCTATTGGCGTGCTGCTTTTTCATCTAGTACTGGACCATCGAGACACAGTAACAGATGTTGCATTGCCTGTTCCATGTTCCTTCTGTGGAAGCCATTCTTGTCAGCATTAACATCACAGTTACTTTTTATTTTATCATTAGCTTATTTAAGTCTTTCCTGGATAATGTCAAGTATGACATTGATGGTGTTAAGGCTCTTCTAAGTGACTACCATTACCATTATCACTAGCATTGGTCACTTTCACTTCACTTACTATATCTACGACTGTTCCAGCATCTAGCTGGATAGCCGAGCATCCATAATTACAAATAATCACCGAATATTCATCCCTCATTGGACAGATCACTGCCAGAGGCCCCCAATGGCACAGCGGTATGTCGGCGGAGATACAATGCTAGAATCCGGGTTTCAATACC